>NC_138295.1:12685000-12700000 GCF_965601325.2 Salmo salar | reverse complement strand
TCTCCTCTCCTCTCCTCTCCTCTCCTCTCCTCTCCTCTCCTCTCCTCTCCTCTCTGTGTGTGAGGTATATTCCCCAGGGCAGTGGGAGAGGGAGCAGGCTGGTGGTTTTATTTGGCCCCCCAAGTTTTCAGATCATTTTTTTGTTGTTGAATTCTTTATTTTCATTGTTAGACATAAAAGACTGTAAAAACACCAGGATATCAGCTCCAACTGATTTTCATTTTGGAAATCTGTTCCCAAGTATTCCTTCAATTTACAAATGATTGGTAGTTATGTTCCGGCCCCCTGACCATCCGCTGAAGAAGAGCGGCTGAATCTAGGTGATGAGCCCTGTTGTACAAATTGCAACTCGTAACATATCATACGAATTGTAATTTGAAACTTATCATAAGAATTGTAACACAAATGTCTAGCAACCAGTAGGTTGCGTGTTCGAATCTCACGACGGACAACTTTAGCATTTTAGCTAATTAGCAACTTTGCAACTACTTAGTGCTTTTTACCTGCTTTGTAACTACTCAGCACGTTAGCCAACCCTTCCCATAATCCTAATCATAACCATTTAACCTAACCCTAAACTTAACCTTGACCCTCACCTTAACTGTAACCCCTAACCCCTATCCTAGCTAATGTTAGCCACCTAGCCACCTAGCTAACGTTAGCCACACCAAATTGGAATTCGTAACATACTGAATGAATCACAATCATACGAATTAGAATTCGTAACACCTCATACAAATTGTAATTCATAACATATCACACGGAATGGACGATGGACATTACATACCATACCAAACATAATATACTAATTGGAGTGTCCCGTATTCTCATCCAAGTTGCAGCAAGAGGCAGACAACCTCTCCTCTCCTCTCCTCTCCTCTCCTCTCCTCTCCTCTCCTCTCCTCTCCTCTCCTCTCCTCTCCTCTCCTCTCCTCTCCTCTCCTCTCCTCTCCTCTCCTCTCCTCTCCTCTCCTCTCCTCTCCTCTCCTCTCCTCTCCTCTCCTCTCCTCTCCTCTCTGTGTGTGAGGTATATTTCCCCAGGGCAGAGGGAGAGGCAAGTAGGCTGCTTTGTGTCTGGGTTCCCAGGTGATTGATATACTGACAGCCCTGAGGAACAGTAGGCCATAAGATGGGTGCTCTCTGGGTATGAGGCTGTATGGGCACGCCTGTCCAGGACTGTAAGGTGGACAGGGACATCACAGTTATATTACATGTACAGAGTTACACACACACACACACACACACACACACACACACACACACCCACACACACACACACACACACACACACACACACACACACACACACACACACACACACACACACACACACACACATACGCATGCACGCACACACACACACTGGTTATGACTGACTAATTTCCTGATTGACTGATGTCGATAGAGCAGGAGAAAATTCTCTCTCTTCCTCCCTATATATTTCCCTTTCCCGCTCTCTCTCTCTCTATCTTTCTCTCGCTCCCTCTATCCCTCTCGCTCTGCCTTCCTGCTCTCCCTCCCCGTGCTCTTGCTTCCTCTCCTGTGCGCACACTATCTCTCACTCAGCCTCTGCATCGCAGCCACAAGCAGCGGTCTCAGTAAGAGACAGGCAGGCAAGCAGACAGACAGACAGGCAGAGAAGAGCCGGCACAGAGGGAGACTACGAGAGCCAGAGGAAACTCCACATGAGTGGCCAAGCGGTGAGTCTTATTCCGAGCAGCCACAGCCTCCACCTACCACCGGCTGCAGCCTGAAATGTCTAGGAGGTGTTCCTGGCGTTAAACACCTCGTCCCTTCCCCTAACGCTCTCTGTTCGCTGTATGCCTCTGTCACTGCTGCCGAAAGGGGCTGGCTGAGATGACCTGGGAGAGAGGGAGAGCTGTGGAGAGCTGTTTCACTTGCCAGCTTACTGGGAGGACCGCCTGATTCTGATTCCCCCAACATCGCTACCTGAACCAGACACTAGTCTGATCTGTTTGTCATCAGCAAGCCCAAATAGGAGGGCATGGTTGTTTAGAAGAGACAGGGGTTAGAGCCGGCAGCGGGAGAGAGAGACTGACCACCACAGAGACAGGTAAGAGAGAGAGAGCTGGAGCCGATTCAGTGGCTTTTCTAACACCTGTGTTCCATAAATACAGGAGATATATGTACTAAATGTACTAATGCGACTGTTGGGGATCTGAGATGCTGGGTTTGATGATGACGGTAGGTTTTCTATTATCTGTTTCTCTATATGGTTGAGTAATTCATTTCTCTCTTTTGGTTTAAATGCAGCTTGTTTGTGCTTGCGGCTGTGCTGCATGGACATTGATTCCATGGCAGGTTGGCAGGTTGTTAAAGGAAATGTGGCTAAAGAGCTATGTCTCTCTCTCTCTGTCCCTCTCTCCCCCACCGCTCTGCTCCGGGCAGACGTGGTTTGACATCTATCAAACAATGTCACTCGAGAGGGACAGAGAGGGACAGAGAGAGAGAGAGAGAGAGATACACAGAGAGTGAGGGAGAGATAGACAGGGTGAGTGATAGGAAGAGAGACAGAAATATACAGGGAAAAAAAGATACTGAGAGAGTGTGTGAGAAAAAAGAAACCGAGAAAGAGAGAGGGAGCAAGAGAGCAAGAGTCCGCCAATCTCAGTCACAATACGAATGAGAACCCAGTAGCATGTCTAAGCAGTGAAATGTAGTTCCTTAAAGCAGAGGTCCTCTCCTTCTCTCTGAGGGCTTTAGTTACTGTCACCATTCCATATGTATGCTACAGTATACTGGCTAATAGTGCTGAATATCTCTGTGGTTACCTTCCCTTAGCTGGCTGATACTACTGTATACTAGCTGATACTACTGTACATCTCTGTGGTTGCCTTCCCATAGCTGGCTGATACTACTGTATACTAGCTGATACTACTGTACATACTCTGTGGTTGCCTTCCCATAGCTGGCTGATACTACTGTATACTGGCTGATACTACTGTATACCGGCTGATATAGAGTAATGTTGTTGTACTTCTGGCTGAGGAGTGAGTTTTTATTTCTGTTTCTTCTTGGAGGGGAAGTTTAGAAGAGGGATGATTCTGAAGCGTTAATGCTTTGGGGAGACTGCAGAGTGGGTATGACTGGCAGTGTTGGTGGAGATTTCACAGCTACTGGTCTAGGGCTGAGCCAAGCCATACCAAGCTGAGAAGGGATATGCAAGCTAGGAGCAGAGAGATGGAAGAACAAAAACAGACAGAGGCTAGAAGCAAACCAGAGAAAGATATGGAGCCATGCAGACTGGACGTGGAGAAGAAGAAGATGAGGCTGGAAGGACGGCTAGGATCAGTCCATACTAGAAGTGAAGAAGAAGAGGGAGGAAGGACGGCTAGGATCAGTCCATACTAGAAGTGAAGAAGAAGAGGGAGGAAGGACGGCTAGGATCAGTCCATACTAGAAGTGAAGAAGAAGAGGGAGGAAGGACGGCTAGGATCAGTCCATACTAGAATGTGAAGAAGAAGAGGGAGGAAGGACGGCTAGGATCAGTCCATACTAGAAGTGAAGAAGAAGAGGGAGGAAGGAAGGGCTAGGATCAGTCCATACTAGAAGTGAAGAAGAGGGAGGAAGGACGGCTAGGATCAGTCCATACTAGAAGTGAAGAAGAAGAGGGAGGAAGGATGGCTAGGATCAGTCCATACTAGAAGTGAAGAAGAAGAGGGAGGAAGGACGGCTAGGATCAGTCCATACTAGAAGTGAAGAAGAAGAGGGAGGAAGGACGGCTAGGATCAGTCCATACTAGAAGTGAAGAAGAAGAGGGAGGAAGGACGGCTAGGATCAGTCTAAGGAAAGACAGTAACAGGCAGACTAGGAGTGGTGGGAGAAGGACAGACCTTCACAGCAGTAATGAGACAGAGACTCACAGCAGTAGTGAGACATGGAGAGACCTTCACAGAAGTAGAGAGACAAGGATAGACCTTCACAGAAGTAATGAGACAAGGAGAGACCGTCAAAGAAGTAGTGAGGCAAGGAGAGACTTTCACAGCAGTAGTGAGACAAAGAGAGACCTTCACAGCAGTAGTGAGACAAGGAGAGACCGTCACATAAGTTGTGAGACAAGGAGGGACCTTCACATCAGTAGTGAGACAAAGAGAGATCTTCACAACACTAGTGAGACAAAGAGAGACGTTCACAGCAGTAATGGGAAAAGGAGAGACCTTCACAGCAGTAGTAAGACAAGGAGAGGTCTTCACATAAGTAGTGAGGCAAGGAGAGACCTTCACAGCAGTAGTGAGACAAGGAGAGGCCTTCACATAAGTAGTGAGGCAAGGAGAGACCTTCACAGCAGTAGTGAGACAAGGAGAGACCTTCACAGCAGTAGTGAGACAAGGAGAGACCTTCACATCAGTGGTGAGACAAGGAGAGACCTTCACAGCAGTAGTGAGACAAGGAGAGACCTTCACAGAAGTAGTGAGACAAGGAGAGACCTACACAGCAGTAGTGAGACAAGGATAGACCTTCACAACAGTAATGGGAAAAGGAGAGACCTTCACAGCAGTAGTAAGACAAGGAGAGGTCTTCACATAAGTAGTGAGGCAAGGAGAGATCTTCACAGCAGTAGTGAGACAAGGAGAGATTTTCACAGCAGTAATGGGAAAAGGAGAGACCTTCACAGCAATAGTGAGACAAGGAGAGGACTTCACAGCAGTATTGAGACAAGGAGCAACCTTCACAGCAGTAGTAAGACAGTAGTGAGACAGACGGACGAGGAGCTGAGGGAGAAGCAAGGTAGTGGGAGAAGGAAAGCATTGAATGCTAGTAGCAGTCCCAAGAAAAACAGTCACAGGCAGACTATGTTGCCTATGTGTCAAATCAAATCAAATACAGTATTTAGCAGATGTTATCGCAGGTGCCGCGAAATGCTTATGTTTCTAGCTCCAACAGTGCGGTAATGCCTAACAATAGAAAACAATACATACGAATCCCCAAATATAAAGAAATATCAGATCGAGCAAAGTCTGTATAATTATATACAGTTGAAGTCAGAAGTTTACATACACCTATGCTAAATACATTTAAACTCAGTTTTCACAATTCCTGACATTTAATCCTAGTAAAAATTCCCTGTCTTAGGTCAGTTAGGATCACCACTTTATTTTAAGAATGTGAAATGTCAGAATAATAGTAGAGAGAATGATTTATTTCAGGTTTTATTTCTTTCATTACATTCCCAGTGGGTCAGAAGTTTACATACACTCTATTAGTATTTGGCTGCATTGCCTTTAAATTGTTTAACTTGGGTCAAACATTTTGGGTAGCCTTCTACAAGCTTCCCACAATAAGTTGGGCGAATTTTGGCCCTCCTGACAGAGCTGGTGTAACCGAGTCAGGTTTGTAGGCCTCCTTGCTCGCACACACTTTTTCAGTTCTGCCCACACATTTTCTATAGGATTGAGGTCAGGGCTTTGTGATGGCCACTCCAAGACCTTGACTTTGTAGTCCTTAAGCCATTTTGCCACAACTTCGCTTGCAGGTATGCTTGGGGTCATTGTCCATTTGGAAGACCCATTTGCGTCCAAGCTTTAACTTCCTGACTGATGTCTTGAGATGTTGATTCAATATATCCACATCATTTTCTTTCCTCATGCCATCTATTTTGTGAAGTGCACCAGTCCATCCTGCAGCAAAGCACCAACACAACATGATTCTGCCACCCCCGTGTTTCACGGTTGGGATGGTGTTCTTCAACTTGCAAGCATCCCCCTTTTTTCTCCAAGTCATTATGGCCAAACAGTTCTATTTTTGTTTCATCAGACCAAAGGACATTTATCCAAAAAGTACGATCTTTGTCCCCATGTGCAGTTGCAAACCATAGTCTGGCTTTTTTATGCCGGTTTTGGAGCAGTGGCTTCTTCCTTGCTGAGCGGCCTTTCAGGTTATGTCGATATAGGACTTGTTTTACTGTGTATAGATACTTTTGTACCTGTTTCCTCCATCATCTTCACAAGGTCCTTTGCTGTTGTTCTGGGATTGATTTGCACATTTGCACATCAAAGTACGTTCATCTCTAGGAGACAGAATGCGTCTCCTTCCTGAGTGGTATGAGTCCCATGATGTTTATACTTGCATACTATTGTTTGTACAGATGAACGTGGTACCTTCAGGCGTTTGGAAATTGCTCCCAATGATGAACCAGACTTGTGGAGGTCGACAATTTTTTTTCTGAGGTCTTGGCTGATTTCTTTTGATTTTCCCATGATGTCAAGCAAAGAGGCACTGAGTTTGAAGGTAGGCCTTGAAATACATCCACAGGTACACCTCCAATTGACTCAAATGATGTCAATTAGACTACCACAAGCTTCTAAAGCCATGACATCATTTTCTGGATTTTTCCAAGCTGTTTAAAGGCACAGTCAACTTAGTGTATGTAAACTTCTGACCCACTGGAATTGTGATACAGTGAATTATAAGTGAAATAATCTGTCTGTAAACAATTGTTGGAAAAATTACTTGTGTCATGCACAAAGTAGATGTCCTAACCGACTTGCCAAAACTATAGTTTGTTAACAAGAAAATTGTGGAGTGATTGAAAAACAAGTTTTAATGACTTCAATCTAATTGTATGTTAACTTCCAACTTCAACTGTACATAGGGCAGCAGTCTCTATGGTGACTAAGTTCAGGACAGGATACTAGGTGGAGGCTGGCTCGTGGTGATTATGTAACAGTCTGACTGCCTGGAGATACAGTGCCTTCAGATATTATTCACAAACCCTTGACTTTTTCCACATTTTGTTGTGTTACAGCCTGAATTTCATAATGTCAAAATGGAATTATGTTTTTTAGAAATGTTTACAAACACTGTTTTATGAAAAGCTGAAATGTCTTGAGTCAGTAAGTAGTCAACCTCTTTGTAATGGAACGCCTAAATAAGTTCAGGAGTAAAAATGTGCTTAACAAGTCACATAATAAGTTGCATGGACTCACTGTGTGTACAATAATAGTGTGTACCTCATCTCTGTACCTCACATATACAATTATATGTAAGATCCCTCAGTCGAGCAGTGAATTTCAAACACAAATTCAACCGCAAACACCATGGAGGTTTTCCAATGCCCCGCAAGGTAGGGAACCTTTTTAGGTGGGTAAAAATAAAAAAGCAGACATTAAATATCCCCTTGAGCATAGTGAAGTTATTAACTACACTTTGAATGGTGTATCAATAAACCCAGACACCACAAAGATACAGGCATCCTTCCTAACGCATTTGCTGGAGAGAAAGAAGACCAACTGCTAAGGGATTTAAAATATTTACAGAGTTTAATGGCCGTGATAGGAGAAAACTGAGGATGAATCAACAACATTGTAATTATTCAACAATACTAACATGAATGACAGAATGAAAACAAGGAAGCCTGTGCAGAATAAAAATATTCCAAAACATGCATCCTGTTTGCAATAAAGCACTAAAGTAAAACTGCAAAAAATGTTGCAAAGAAATGAACTTTATGTCCTGAATAAAAAGCTTTATGTTTGGGGCAAATCCAACACAACACATCACTAAGTACCACTCTTCATATTTTCAAGCATGGTGGTGGCTGCATCATGTTATGTGTACGCTTGTCATCAGCAAGGGACTAGGGAGTTTTTAGGATAAAAGGAAACGGAATAGTGCTAAGCACAGGAAAAATCTCGCTTTCCAACAGACACTAGGAGACAAATTCCCCTTTCAGCAGGACAATAGCCTAAAACACAAGGCCAAATATACACTGGAGTTGCTTACCAAGACGACATTGAATGTTACAGTCACTGGTTACAGTTTTGACTTTTAAATCGACTTGAAAATCTATGGCAAAACATAAAAATGGCTGTCTAGCAATGATCAACAACCAACTTGACAGAGCTTTAAGATATTATATATGAATTATTTTGTACTTTTACCCCTTTTTCTCCCCAATTTCATGACATCCATTTGGCAGTTACAGTCTTGTCCCATCGCTGCAACTCCCGTACAGATTCGGGAGAGGTGAAGGTCGAGAGCCATGCATCCTCTGAAACACCATAATGCATCCACTCTAACCAGGTGAAAGTGTTAGTGCTATGGATGTCAGTGACAGGTGTGATGTGTGTGGCAGCCCCCAAAGTGCATCTCAAAGATTGGCCCAGTGCTTATTCAGAATTGCCTGTGGCTGCCTGGGAGAGATGAGCCGTCCACTGGTGTTGGTTTGAGCATACATTACTACACACAGAGAGAGAGAGAGAGAGAGAGAGAGAGAGAGAGAGAGAGAGAGAGAGAGAGAGAGAGAGAGAGAGAGAGAGAGAGAGAGAGAGACTGTGAGAGACAGAGAGAGAGAGAGAGAGAGAGAGAGAGAGAGAGAGAGAGAGCCCCCGGCCTACAAAAATCAGCAGGGACAGAAGCCATTACTTCAAAAACCAGACTACAAACCAGCGACCAATTACCCTCTCTCTGTGATCGCATCAATTGGCAAGGCCAGTCAGAGGGAACGAACTGAAGAGGGGAACTCTTAGTCTGTGTCCCAAATGGAACCCTATTCCCTATATAGTGTGCTACAAGGCTCTGGTCAAAAGTAGTGCACTGTATAGGGAATAAGGGTGCCATTTGGAAGCACCCTCAATGCTTGGTTTGGGAACAGGCTCCTACTCTGCCAGGAACTAAAAGTGGTATTTTGAGAGATGTATCTTTTTAGAGATGTTTTCTAAGGCTGATTGGAGATAATAGTGAGTCTGTGTGAGGTACATTCCCAGTTTGAGAATCATTTTTTAAAACCTTGTTATTTGATGCTTGGAAAGAAAAGCTTGAAGGTCTGTGAATGTCACAAGGTGTTGAAGGTAACGCCCATGTCTTCATGGAAGAAATATTCAACAATATGAGCTGATAGATCTAGCTAGGGAAAGATAAGACACATTCCACTAGCCTCTCTAGGGTAGGTGGGACGAAATCGTTCCACCTACCCCTGTTCCCCCTGTTCCTGGAGAGATACCCTCATGTAGGTTTTAACTCCAACCCGGTTCCTGGAGAGATACCCTCATGTAGGTTTTAACTCCAACCCTGTTCCTGAAGAGATACCATCCTGTAGGTTTTAACTCCAACCCTGTTCCTGGAGAGATACCCTCATGTAGGTTTTAACTCCAACCCTGTTCCTGGAGAGATACCCTCCTGTAGGTTTTAACTCCAACCCTGTTCCTGGAGAGATACCGTCATGTAGGTTTTAACTCCAACCCTGTTCCTGAAGAGATACCATCCTGTAGGTTTTAACTCCAACCCTGTTCCTGGAGAGATACCCTCATGTAGGTTTTAACTCCAACCCTGTTCCTGGAGAGATACCCTCATGTAGGTTTTAACTCCAACCCTGTTCCTGGAGAGATACCCTCCTGTAGGTTTTAACTCCAACCCTGTTCCTGGAGAGATACCCTCCTGTAGGTTTTAACTCCAACCCTGTTCCTGGAGAGATACCCTCCTGTAGGTTTTAACTCCAACCCTGTTCCTGGAGAGATACCCTCCTGTAGGTTTTAACTCCAACCCTGTTCCTGGAGAGATACCCTCCTGTAGGTTTTAACTCCAACCCCAGTTGTAACTAACCTGATTCAGCTTACCATATAGATAATTATTAGAAACAGAGGACATCAGATTCACCAAAATCTAATCAGCCCGGTCCGCTGCAGATATTTGGCAGCAGCTAGCATCTCTGCAGAGACATAAAAAAACACATTATAAAAACAGGCCGACACTACATAAAACCCACAGATTACATCAATTACAGTGGAGGGCATTTACATGAGGCAAACAGTGAGCATTATGCCAATCTCTTAAGTAAGAGCTGCTTCCATAACTCTGCCAAAACAGACATAGTAGACACACACCACACACACACACACACACACACACACACACACACACACCACACACACACACACACACACACACACACACACACACACGCACACACACACACACACACACACGCACACGCACGTTTCCAGTGCTTCGACTTCCATCTACAGGACCAGGACCATGGACCTGGAGAGATAAAGGGTTTACAGGCTTTTGTTCCAGCCAAGCACAGGAAGACACTCAGAGACAGCACCAGCTGACAGGTATCTCACAGGCTTTGTAAAGCTGGTCACTGACCTCTGCATGGAGAGAACAACATGGCTGACATCGCATTGTATAACTCTACTCTATTATACTGTACTGCACTGTAATTTACTGTACTTTACTGTACTGTACTATACTCTACTCTACTTTACTGTACTGTACCTTACTGTACTGTACTTTACTGTACTGTACTTTACGTGCTAGGATCCATCACAATTTATAATCCTGTCCAGAACATTTCTATTTAGTTCCCATGGAAACCCTCTGTAACTCTTAGCAGAGTAGACACTCACTGAGAGAGAGAGAGAGAGAGAGAGAGAGAGAGAGAGAGAGAGAGTTAGCCCCTCCTACTCATCTCAGCTTTGAACAGAACGCAAAGATCATCCACTCAGAGGTCTGCATCACTGCTGACTCTCTCTCTCTCTCTCTCTCTCTCTCTCTCTCTCTCTCTCTCTCTCTCTCTCTCTCTCTCTCTCTCTCTCATATTTTCTCAAATTTCTCTCTCCCTCAATTTCCCATTATCTCTCTACCACAATAGCAGCTAGGGCTGAACGCAGCCTCCTTCCCTCCTCCCTCTTCTCTCGTTCCCTCCCCCTTGTTCTCTCTATCTCTGCTGCTGCATTCTCTCCCACCCTCTGCCTGGGTTCACCCTGGCTAGCTGAAGCACTTCACACACACGCATGCACACACACATGCACACACAAACATACACACAACACACACACACCCCATGGAGGTCAGAGAGACACACTGTGCTGAATGAAAGAGAACAACTAACAGCAATAATAAATGGTCTACAAAAACAGAGCTATAAATATCCTAATGAAAACATTAAGATTTATTTTCCATTTTGTTGTTATAAACATTGTTTTGGTGTGTGTGTGTGTGGTGTGTAAAGAGCAGCGTGGAATAAAGCCATTAGTGAAATTGGCAACGATCCCAAACCATTAAATAAAAAACAACTGCAGATAGATGAGTTCCAGTACTGGCTATGACAACATGCCTTATCACAATACTGGCTATGACAACCTGCCTTATCACAGTACTGGCTATGACAACATGCCTTATCACAGTACTGGCTATGACAACATGCCTTTTCACAATACTGGCTATGACAACATGCCTTATCACAGTACTGGCTATGACAACATGCCTTATCACAGTACTGGCTATGACAACATGCCTTATCACAGTACTGGCTATGACAACCTGCCTTATCACAATACTGGCTATGACAACATGCCTTATCACAGTACTGGCTATGACAACCTGCCTTATCACAGTACTGGCTATGACAACATGCCTTATCACAGTACTGGCTATGACAACATGCCTTATCACAATACTGGCTATGACAACATGCCTTATCACAGTACTGGCTATGACAACATGCCTTATCACAGTACTGGCTATGACAACCTGCCTTATCACAGTACTGGCTATGACAACCTGCCTTATCACAGTACTGGCTATGACAACATGCCTTATCACAGTACTGGCTATGACAACCTGCCTTATCACAGTACTGGCTATGACAACCTGCCTTATCACAGTACTGGCTATGACAACCTGCCTTATCACAATACTGGCTATGACAACCTGCCTTATCACAGTACTGGCTATGACAACCTGCCTTATCACAGTACTGGCTATGACAACCTGCCTTATCACAGTACTGGCTATGACAATCTGCCTTATCACAATACTGGCTATGACAACCTGCCTTATCACAATACTGGCTATGACAACATGCCTTATCACAATACTGGCTATGACAACCTGCCTTATCACAATACTGGCTATGACAACCTGCCTTATCACAATACTGGCTATGACAACCTGCCTTATCACAATACTGGCTATGACAACCTGCCTTATCACAATACTGGCTATGACAACCTGCCTTATCACAATACTGGCTATGACAACCTGCCTTATCACAATACTGGCTATGACAACCTGCCTTATCACAATACTGGCTATGACAACCTGCCTTATCACAATACTGGCTATGACAACCTGCCTTATCACAATACTGGCTATGACAACCTGCCTTATCACAATACTGGCTATGACAACCTGCCTTATCACAATACTGGCTATGACAACCTGCCTTATCACAGTACTGGCTATGACAACCTGCCTTATCACAATACTGGCTATGACAACCTGCCTTATCACAGTACTGGCTATGACAACCTGCCTTATCACAGTACTGGCTATGACAACCTGCCTTATCACAGTACTGGCTATGACAACCTGCCTTATCACAATACTGGCTATGACAACCTGCCTTATCACAATACTGGCTATGACAACCTGCCTTATCACAATACTGGCTATGACAACCTGCCTTATCACAGTACTGGCTATGACAACCTGCCTTATCACAATACTGGCTATGACAACCTGCCTTATCACAATACTGGCTATGACAACCTGCCTTATCACAATACTGGCTATGACAACCTGCCTTATCACAATACTGGCTATGACAACCTGCCTTATCACAATACTGGCTATGACAACCTGCCTTATCACAATACTGGCTATGACAACCTGCCTTATCACAATACTGGCTATGACAACCTGCCTTATCACAATACTGGCTATGACAACCTGCCTTATCACAATACTGGCTATGACAACCTGCCTTATCACTATACTGGCTATGACAACCTGCCTTATCACAGTACTGGCTATGACAATCTGCCTTTCACTGTACTGGCTATGACAACCTGCCTTATCACAGTACTGGCTATGACAACCTGCCTTATCACAGTACTGGCTATGACAACATGCCTTATCACAGTACTGGCTATGACAACCTGCCTTATCACAGTACTGGCTATGACAACATGCCTTATCACAGTACTGGCTATGACAACCTGCCTTATCACAATACTGGCTATGACAACATGCCTTATCACAGTACTGGCTATGACAACCTGCCTTATCACAATACTGGCTATGACAACATGCCTTATCACAGTACTGGCTATGACAACCTGCCTTATCACAATACTGGCTATGACAACCTGCCTTATCACTATACTGGCTATGACAACCTGCATTTCACTATAATGGCTATGACAACCTGCCTTTCACTGTACTGGCTATGACAACCTGCCTTTCACTATACTGGCTATGACAACCTGCCTTTCACCTTACTGGCTATGACGCCCTGCCTTATCACTATACTGGCTATGACAACCTGCATTTCACTATAATGGCTATGACAACCTGCCTTTCACTGTACTGGCTATGACAACCTGCCTTATCACTATACTGGCTATGACAACCTGCATTTCACTATAATGGCTATGACAACCTGCCTTTCACTGTACTGGCTATGACAACCTGCCTTTCACTATACTGGCTATGACAACCTGCCTTTCACTATACTGGCTATGACAACCTGCCTTTCACCTTACTGGCTATGACGCCCTGCCTTATCACTATACTGGCTATGACAACCTGCCTTTCACTATACTGGCTATGACAACCTGCCTTTCACTATACTGGCTATGACAACCTGCTTTTCACCTTACTGGCTATGACAACCTGCCCTTCACTGTGGTAGCTTTCACGACAGGAAGGGAAGCTTTTTATTCCACATATTTAGTATAATGATTGGATCTGCCTCTCAAGTAGTTCACTACATAGGGAATAGGATGCCATTTGGGATGATATGTCCCATTGACAGGTAATTTACTTCAATATATCCCTCTAATACTGTCAAACTTTTGACCTGTATTTCCCTTAGCTAGATCGACTGATGTCACTACACATTTCACAGCTGCTAATTCTGCATCTCATGTGACTGAAGCAGGGGCTTGAGTGGCATTAGAATGCAAAGATGATCTGGTCAAAAGAAGTGTACTACATAGGGAATAGGATGCCATTTTAAACACAGTCAACATCTTCCGCACTCACACTTGAAATGCTCTCAGGAGAGACCAGCAGGGTTCTTTATCTCCTGAGGGCCTTACTGCTGCCACAAGCCTCCTCTAGATTACAGGAAATAGTAACCTGTCCTCTACCACAACTCACAAGAGCGGGAGAATTACATACACTCACGAGCGGGAGAATTACACACACACATCCATATTCTCATGCACCCCTACCCCTACGCTCACATGCACATGTACACACACATACACACACATGCGTACGTACACACACTAGTACGTGCCATTATCACTAGAAGTTTCAAATTGATGGCTTTCTGGTGAAGTAAAGTAAAAAATCTAGTCAAGGGCTCTAGAGCTAACTACAGCATTAGCTGTGGAATTCTCCATCATGATCACACCAATGATGTGTGTGTGTGTGTGTGTGTGTGTGTGTGTGTGTGTGTGTGTGTGTGTGTGTGTGTGCTGTGCGTGCGTGCGTGCGTGCGTGTGTGTGTGTGTGTGGTCATGTGTGCCCATCATTATCACACCAATGACTACTTTCCTACTCATCTTTATAATTGAGCTTGTGTGAAATACAACTAGTCCCAGGTAGTACACCAGAGTCTGCAGTGGCTTATACAGGTATCTGATGCAGCCTCCTCTATAACAAATGGTTAACACTTTACTTAGAGGACATGGTTAGACTCTGGTTTGGCTACTATTTCACTGTCAAAAGATCTTGAGGAAGAGAAAGTATATCATCGACACATTTCTTGTTAGTAAAAACTGAACTTGAAAGACATCTCTTATGAGAGAAAGAAGAGAGAGAGAAATAAAGAGAGAAAGAGAAATAGAGAAAGAGAGAGAGTGAAGCAGAGAGAGAGACATGCAGAGAGAGAAAGAGAGAAAGAGAGAAAGAGAGAAAGAGAGGAAGATAGAGGGATAGAGAGAGAGAAAGAGAGAGGAGAGAGAGAGAGCTAGATAGAGAGAGAGAGATGCATAGAGAGAGAGACATGCAGAGAGAGCGAGA
>NC_138295.1:12667500-12680000 GCF_965601325.2 Salmo salar | reverse complement strand
ATGAGCTAAACTACTTCTATGCTCGGTTCGAGGCAAATAACACTGAAACACGCATGAGAGCACCAGCTGTTCCAAGACTGTGTGATTACGCTCTTTAAACAGGTCAACATTCACAAGGCCGCAGGGCCAGACGGATTACCAGGACGTGCACTGCGAGCATGTGCTGACCAACTGGCAAGTGTCTTCACTGACATTTTCAACCTCTCCCTGTCCGAGTCTGTAATACCATCATGTTTTAAGCAGACCAGCATAGTCCCTGTGCCCAAAAACACTAAGGTAACCTGCCTAAATGACTACTGACCCGTAGCAGTCACGGCTGTAGCCATGAAGTTCCTTGAAATGCTGGTCATGGCTCACATCAACACCATTTTCCCAGAAACCCACTCCAATTTGCATACCGCCCTAACTGATCCTCTATTGCACTCCACACCGCCCTTTCCCACCTGGAAAAAAGGAACACCTATGTGAGAATGCTATTCCTTGACTACAGCTCAGCGTTCAACACCATAGATCCCTCAAAGCTCATCAATAAATGTAGGACCCTGGGATTAAACACCTCCCTCTGCAACTGGATCCTGGACTTCCTGACGGGCCGCCTCCAGGTGGTAAGGGTAGGTAACAACACATCTGCTACGCTGATCCTCAACACAGGGGCCCCTCACGCATGACTGCATGACTGCACGGCCGGAAACGACTGCAACACCATCATTAAGTTTGCTGGAGGACCGAGCACACCCCCATTCTCATCGACGGGGCTGTAGTGGAGCAGGTTGAGAGCTTCAAGTTCCTTGGTGTCCACATCACCAACAAACTTACATGGTCCAAGCACACCAAGACAGTCGTGATGAGGGCATGACAAATCCTATTCCCCCTCAGGAGAATGAAAAGATTTGGCATGGGTCTTCAGATCCTCAAAGGTTCTACAGCTGCATCATCGAGAGCATCCTGACTGGTTGCATCACTGCCTGGTAAGGCACTACAGAGGGTAGTGCGTACGGTCCAGCACATCACTGGGGCCAAGCTTCCTGCCATCCAGGACCTCTATACCAGGCGGTGTCAGAGGAAGGCCCTAAAAATTGTCAAAGACTCCAGCCACCCTAGTCGTTGACTGTTCTTTCTGCTATCGCACTGCAATCGGTACCTGAGCGCCAAGTCTAAGTCCAAAAGGCTTCTAAACAGCTTCTACAAAGCCATAAGACTCCTGAACATTTAATCAAATGGCTACCCAGACTATTTTTCATTGCCCCCCTCCCCCCTTCTTTTACCCCGCTGCTACTCTCTTTTGTTATCATCTATGCTTAGTCACTTTAATAAATCTACCTACAGTACATGCACATATTACCTCAATTACTTTGACTAACCGGTGCCCCCGCACATTACTCTGTACCGGTACCCCCTGTTTATGATTTGACTTTGATGCACAGTACACATACACAATGCACACACACGCATGCACGTACACACAAGACACAGACACACACATACGCACACAGCCATCTGTTCCTGCCTTTACTCCATGGCCCAGAGATGAGGGAGTGCTCCTGTTTAAATGAGCCTATGCTAATGGACCACTGGGACGCTGTGGGCTCACAGTTATGTGGCAGCTATGACTGGCAACACACACACTAGAGACACAGACACTGGCAACACACACACGCTGGCGACACACAAACTGGCAACACACACACTGGCGACACACACGCTGGCGACACACAAATTGGCAACACACACACGCTGGCGACACACAAACTGGCAACACACACACTGGCGACACACACACACTGGCAACACCTACACTGGCAACACACACACTGGCAACACACAAACTGGCAACACACACACTGGCGACACACACAAACTGGCAACACACACACTGGCGACACACACAAACTGGCAACACACACACTGGCAACACACACACTGGCAACACACACACTGGCAACACACAAACTGGCAACACATACACTGGCGACACACACTGACAACACACACACTACTGACACACACACTGGAGACACACATACTGGCGATACACACACTGGCAACACACACACTGGCAACACATACACTGGCAACACACACGCTGGCGACACACACTGACAACACACACACCACTGACACACACACTGGAGACACACACACTGGGGACACACACACTGGGGACACACACACTGGCAACACACACACTGGCAACACACACACTGGCAACACACAAACTGGCAACACACACACTGACAACACACACACTACTGACACACACACTGGAGACACACACACTGGGGACACACACACTGGGGACACACACACTGGGGACACACACACTGGGGACACACACACTGGGGACACACACACTGGGGACACATTCTGACGACACACACTGCTGACACACTCTGACAGCACATCTGTTGTCACTACATTTATTTTTCGCTGTGTGTCATCTTTTTTTCAGTTCTGACCACATACGGGACCGACTGGCTCGTTTCGGTCTTACAGTAAGTAGCAAAACTTGAAATTGTGTTTTTTACATTCGATAAAAGTAGAGTGTAGAAAATTGTATATCATACTCTACATTTGAAGAACAATGATAAAGTAATTCTGCTTTGAAAGTTGATAAACTTGTAACCTCACTTTTGAGAAAAAAGCCCTTGAATGTTTGTTATTTTTATTTTTTTATTTATTATTTCACCTTTATTTAACCAGGTAGGCTAGTTGAGAACAAGTCCTTTATTTAACCAGGTAGGCTAGTTGAGAACAAGTCCTTTATTTAACCAGGTAGGCTAGTTGAGAACAAGTCCTTTATTTAACCAGGTAGGCTAGTTGAGAACAAGTCCTTTATTTAACCAGGTAGGCTAGTTGAGAACAAGTCCTTTATTTAACCAGGTAGGCCAGTTGAGAACAAGTCCTTTATTTAACCAGGTAGGCTAGTTGAGAACAAGTTCTCATTTACAACTGCGACCTGGCCAAGATAAAGCAAAGCAGTGCGACAAAAACAACAACACAGTGTTACACATAAACAAACGTATAGTCAATAACACAATAGAAAAATCTATGTACAGTGTGTGCAAATGTAAAAGAGTAGGGAGGTAAGGAAATAAATAGGCCATAGAGGCTCAATAATTACAATTTAGCATTAACACTGGAGTGATAGATGTGCAGATGATGATGAGCAAGTAGAGATACTGCGATGTAAAAGAGCAAGAGGATAAATAACAATATGGGGATGAGGTAGTTGGGTGTGCTATTTACAGATTAGCTGTGTACAGGTGCAGTGATCGGTAAGCTGCTCTGACAGCTGATGCTTAAAGTTAGAGAGGGAGATATAAGACTCCAGCTTCAGGGATTTTTGCAATTCGTTCCAGTCATTGGCAGCAGAGAACTGGAAGGAAAGGCGGTCAAAGGAAGTATTGGCTTTGGAGATGACCAGTGAAATACACCTGCTGGAGCGTGTGCTACCGGTGGGTGTTGCTATGGTGACCAGTGAGCTGAGATAACACTACATTACATTTAAGTAATTTAGCAGACGCTCTTATCCAGAGCGACTTACAAATTGGTGCATTCACCTTATGATATCCAGTGGAACAACCACTTTACAATAGTGCATCTAAATCTTTTAAGGGGGGGGGGGTTAGAAGGATTACTTTATCCTATCCTAGGTATTCCTTAAAGAGGTGGGGTTTCAGGTGTCTCCGGAAGGTGGTGATTGACTCCGCTGTCCTGGCGTCGTGAGGGAGCTTGTTCCACCATTGGGGTGCCAGAGCAGCGAACAGTTTTGACTGGGCTGAGCGGGAACTGTGCTTCCTCAGAGGTAGGGAGGCCAGCAGGCCAGAGGTGGATGAACGCAGTGCCCTTGTTTGGGTGTAGGGCCTGATCAGAGCCTGAAGGTATGGAGGTGCCGTTCCCTTCACAGCTCCGTAGGCAAGCACCATGGTCTTGTAGCGGATGCGAGCTTCAACTGGAAGCCAGTGGAGAGAGCGGAGGAGCGGGGTGTCGTGAGAGAACTTGGGAAGGTTGAACACCAGACGGGCTGCGGCGTTCTGGATGAGTTGTAGGGGTTTAATGGCACAGGCAGGGAGCCCAGCCAACAGCGAGTTGCAGTAATCCAGACGGGAGATGACAAGTGCCTGGATTAGGACCTGCGCCGCTTCCTGTGTGAGGCAGGGTCGTACTCTGCGAATGTTGTAGAGCATGAACCTACAGGATCGGGTCACCGCCTTGATGTTAGTGGAGAACGACAGGGTGTTGTCCAGGATCACGCCAAGGTTCTTAGCACTCTGGGAGGAGGACACAAGGGAGTTGTCAACCGTGATGGCGAGATCATGGAACGGGCAGTCCTTCCCCGGGAGGAAGAGCAGCTCCGTCTTGCCGAGATAAGGCAGGGCTTTACCTAGCATAGTCTTATAGATGATCTGGAGCTAGTGGGTTTGGCAACGAATATGTAGTGAGGGCCAGCCAACGAGAGCATACAGGTCGCAGTGATGGGTAGGTAGTACATGGGGCTTTGGTGACAAAACGGATAGCACTGTGATAGGATCGGTAGGATGGTCAGTTTTACAAGGGTATGTTTGGCAGCATGAGTGAAAGAGGCTTTGTTGTGAAATAGGAAGCCGATTCTAGACTTAATTTTGGATTGGAGATGCTTAATGTGAGTCTGGAAGGAGAGTTTACAGTCTAACCAGACACCTAGGTATTTGTAGTTGTCCACATATTGTAGGTTAGAACCGTACAGAGTAGTGATGCTAGTCGGGCGGGAGGGTGCGGGCAGCACCCTACTCGAGAGCTCTTCTTTGTCTACCTCCATTCAGCATTGTTCACACCCTCTTAAGTGCTAGCCCCACCCATCTATTTAAGGATTCACGTGAGGCCATGTACTAAACAACCAAGATTTCATGACTAAAGGCTGGTTTATACTAAGGTGTGTTCGTAAATTCAATCTACAGTGCCAGAGGGCACTCAAAGTGCTCTCTGGATGTTTGTAAATTCAGAGCGTTGTCAGATTGTCCGTTAGTAAATTCAGAGTGTTTCGCTCTCGGATCGCTCAGAGCGCACATTGGACGCTCTGGCTCAGGCACATGAAAGTTCACATGTTCCAGAAGGTGTTTCTGCCACAAAATGCATTTTGATAAAAAAAAAAAACGTTCAAACGGCTCTCCTGTGAAGTAGTGACATGCGACATATGCCTAGTCTCCTGAAACGAGTCACATACTGACCCTGAAATCTACTGTCAGAACAACACATCATCTCATCAAACTCTCTGCATGCTGTAAGTACATACCATCACTTCAAATGCAGAGGCAATAACACTTCTCCTTCAAACTACTATAAATCACAAACACACACACTTCTCTAAATCACAGCGGTGCACTTGCCTCTGATGCTTGACTCTCAAGATTGCCTCGCAATTTACACAAGTCATCATTAGCCCGAGCAACAGAGATAAGAGCATCGTAAGGGAGCTTTTGGCGCCCATGTCTGTGTGTGTGTGTGTGTGTGTGTGTGTGTGTGTGTGTGTGTGTGTGTGTGTGTGTGTGTGTGTGTGTGTGTGTGTGTGTCTGTGTGTGTGTGTGTGTGTGTGTGTGTGTGTGTGTTAGCACCCACGTCTCAAAGCCTTTCAAGCAGTCAGGTAATGAAGACCCCAGTTCTGTCCAATGAAGGTCAAAACAGATAACTGTTACATAACCAACAGGTATGTCTAGAGGGTTAATGCTGGATGAACTTGCCTTTTAAGAAAACATTTTACCGACTATCTTTGTTTTTATTTAAATGTTATTATAAACTGGGTGGTTCGAGCTCTGAATGCTGATTGTCTGAAAGCTGTAGTATATCAAACCGTATACCACAGGTATGACAAAACACTTATTTTTACTGTTCTAATTAAGTTGGTAGCAACAAGGCACCTCGGGATTTGTGGTATAGGCACACTCCACATTTCGTCATGCCTAATAGCAGCCCTTAGCCATGGTATATTGGCCATATACCACACCCCCTCGTACCTTATTGCTTAATAATAAACTGTTATATTGTCATAATCCCTATTATACTGTATATGCCTAAAGAGTAAATATACTCATGTTTCATAACAGTGGTATAGTATATAAACTCATGTTTCATAACAGTTGTATAGTATATAAACTCATGTTTCATAACAGTTGTATAGTATATAAACTCATGTTTCATAACAGTGGTATAGTATATAAACTCATGTTTCATAACAGTTGTATAGTATATATACTCATGTTTCATAACAGTGGTATAGTATATAAACTCATGTTTCATAACAGTTGTATAGTATATAAACTCATGTTTCATAACAGTGGTATAGTATATATACTCATGTTTCATAACAGTGGTATAGTATATAAACTCATGTTTCATAACAGTTGTATAGTATATAAACTCATGTTTCATAACAGTTGTATAGTATATAAACTCATGTTTCATAACAGTTGTATAGTATATAAACTCATTCTATAACAGATGCTGTATGTCTCTTTATGAAATGCGTCCAACAATCAGAAACTGAAATCGTCATCGTAATACACAAACACCAAAAGCATTGCAATAAGCACAACTGACTGACATAGTTTGCAGTGAGACAAAGAAAAACGACCAAAGTGTATATAGAGGGAAGGAACAGTGGATGGTTCTGTAGTATTTCAGAAAGCTAATTCTGCACGTCAGCTAACACCCAGTTCTCTGTGTAGTGTAATACTGTTGGCCAGAGTCCATATTCCCTATATAGTGCACTACTGTTGGCCAGAGTCCATATTCCCTATATAGTGTACTATTGTTGACCAGGGCCCATTATTCCCTATATAGTGTACTACTGTTGACCAGGGCCCATTATTCCCTATATATTGCACTGCTGTTGTCCAGGGTCCATAGCCAGTATCGAACTGCTGTCAGGCTGGGTTAGCTAATGGCATTTTCTGAAATGGTACCCCTTCTACCATGCAGAAACCATTGGGGTCATGTATAGCCCTACTAGGCATATTTCTCATTATGATTTACATTAATTATTTGTACCTCTGCAAACCGAGGCGAGAGGGATGGAGGTTTGAGGAAAACAAACTTGGGCGGTGCACAACAGGAAATGGAATGGAGATCGAGAAAATAAAAACAATCTGCCGTTTGGTTTGAATGAAGGGGATGAAATAAAGGATATCTTTAGATCAATCTGTCACTTCATTAATAAATACAGAACCCAGAAACGACGCAGGCATTTAGGAATATGATTAAGATGGATTAATGACATGTTTCCTTTTATCTGCAGTTTTATGATGGATTGATTTAATCAGTTTATTACGCAAACCATTCATCATGTTAGTCAGTATACTTTTTACATGAAGTACTGAACAGAGAGGAACAGTAGTCTGAAAGAGCAACTTCATTTTCCACACAGACCATCCCATGGCATGGCACAATTCTGTAAGAGCACACTACCCCTATGTCAAGAGAGAGAGGGTATTGGCCCAGGGTGGAAACTCAGAATACCAGACATTGAGGAAATGTAAACAACCTCTGTCAACGTAAACACGTCTGGGACAGTAATGGTGCAGGGCATCCTCATGCAGTTCCAGCAGGACTTTTACGGGATGAAAGAGAGCGCACAGCAAGAAAGACACTCTCTCTTGGTGATGGCTCCCCCAACCTGAGTGAGTCTGATCACATCTCATCCTCAAACTGCCCTGCAGATGAGCAGCCCCAAGAGGAGAGCCACCTCCCCAGCACTGAATACACCCAGGTCCCACAACTGCACTGCTCCAACATTGTTGAGAGGGATACATTCACAGATCTGGAGAGAGAGATGGTGGAGCTCAGAGAGCTAGTCCACACAATCCAGACAGAACAAACCCACAAAACAGACCAGCACAACAAGACCCGGAGGGCAGAAGGTGGAGATGGACGGCTGTCTGAGAGAACTGGCTGCTCTACGGAGTGAGGTGAGAGAACTTAAGGAGAAGAGACAGGAACACATGGCACAGCTAACAGCAGTGAAGGAGGAGAAAGAGGAACACATGGCACAGCTAACAGCAGTGAAGGAGGAGAGAGAGGAACACATGGCACAGCTAACAGCAGTGAAGGGGGAGAGAGAGGAACACATGGCACAGCTAACAGCAGTGAAGGAGGAGAGAGAGGAACACATGGCACAGCTAACAGCAGTGAAGGAGGAGAGAGAGGAACACATGGCACAGCTAACAGCAGTGAAGGAGGAGAGAGAGGAACACATGGCACAGCTAACAGCAGTGAAGGAGGAGAGAGAGGAACACATGGCACAGCTAACAGCAGTGAAGGAGGAGAGAGAGGAACACATGGCACAGCTAACAGCAGTGAAGGAGGAGAGAGAAACAAATGGCACAGCTAACAGCAGTGAAGGAGGAGAGAGAGGAACACATGGCACAGCTAACAGCAGTGAAAGAGGAGAGAGAGGAACACATGGCACAGCTAACAGCAGTGAAGGAGGAGAGAGAAACAAATGGCACAGCTAACAGCAGTGAAGGAGGAGAGAGAAACAAATGGCACAGCTAACAGCAGTGAAGGAGGAGAGAGAGGAACACATGGCACAGCTAACAACAGTGAAGGAGGAGAGAGAGGAACACATGGCACAGCTAACAACAGTGAAGGAGGAGAGAGAGGAACACATGGCACAGCTAACAGCAGTGAAAGAGGAGAGAGAGGAACACATGGCACAGCTAACAGTAGTGAAGGAGGAGAGACAGGAACACATGGCACAGCTAACAGCAGTGAAGGAGGAGAGAGAGGAACACATGGCACAGCTAACAGCAGTGAAGGAGGAGAGACAGGAACACATGGCACAGCTAACAGCAGTGAAGGAGGAGAGACAGGAACACATGGCACAGCTAACAGCAGTGAAGGAGGAGAGAGAGGAACACATGGCACAGCTAACAGCAGTGAAGGAGGAGAGAGAGGAACACATGGCACAGCTAACAGCAGTGAAGGAGGAGAGAGAGGAACACATGGCACAGCTAACAGTACTGAAGAAGGAGAGAGAGGAACACATGGCACAGCTAACAACAGTGAAGGAGGAGAGAGAGGAACAATGGCACAGCTAACAGCAGTGAAGGAGGAGAGAGAGGAACACATGGCACAGCTAACAGCAGTGAAGGAGGAGAGAGAGGAACACATGGCAAAGCTAAATGCAGTGAAGGAGGAGAGAGAGGAACACATGGCACAGCTAACAGCAGTGAAGGAGGAGAGACAGGAACACATGGCACAGCTAACAGCAGTGAAGGAGGAGAGAGAGGAACACATGGCACAGCTAACAGCAGTGAAGGAGGAGAGAGAGGAACACATGGCACAGCTAACAGCAGTGAAGGAGGAGAGACAGGAACACATGGCACAGCTAACAGCAGTGAAGGAGGAGAAAGAGGAACACATGGCACAGCTAACAGCAGTGAAGGAGGAGAGAGAGGAACACATGGCACAGCTAACAGCAGTGAAGGAGGAGAGAGAGGAACACATGGCACAGCTAACAGCAGTGAAGAAGGAGAGAGAGGAACACATGGCACAGCTAACAGCAGTGAAGGAGGAGAGAGAGGAACAATGGCACAGCTAACAGCAGTGAAGAAGGAGAGAGAGGAACACATGGCACAGCTAACAGCAGTGAAGGAGCAGAGAGAGGAACACATGGCACAGCTAACAGCAGTGAAGATGGAGGTGAGACAGTTGAGGTGTGACAGAGAGCAGGACACTCCCCCAGAGAAGCCTGCAGAAGAGCCCACCTCAGGCCCACCCAACAACCTCAACACCACAATGGGACAGACAACACAGACCCCACCCCATCCGAACAGCCCCCCTGCCCGCTCTCCCGATAGCTCTCCTGACAAACCCCACACATCCACTGAGGACACACAAAAAAGCCAGAAATTGTGCTCCTCATTGACTCAGATGGCAAATACAATCAGGAGAATAAACTTTTTTCCAACCACAAAGTGGCTAAACTCTGGTCCCCAAACACTAGGCATGTCTTGGTGCTGTTGTCAGAGGACAGACTAGGGTCCCCCAGCAACATTATAAATCACACGGGCACAAATGACCTGAGGGCCCAGCAGGAAAGGGTGGACGCTGCACTCAAGGGAGTGATTGGAACCCTGACCTGTTCACCAGACGTGCTACCTGTCCCAGACCTGCTGTTTTCAACTCTCTAGAGACAGCAGGAGCGGTAGAGGTACTCTGAATGATCGGCTATGAAAAGCCAACTGACATTTACTCCTGAGGTGCTGACCTGTTGCACCCTCTACAACCACTGTGATTATTATTATTTGACCCTGCTGGTCATCTATGAATATTTGAACATCTTGGCCATGTTCTGTTATAACCTCCACCCGGCACAGCCAGAAGAGGACTGGCCACCCCTCATAGCCTGGTTCCTCTCTAGGTTTCTTCCTAGGTTCTGGCCTTTCTAGGGAGTTTTTCCTAGCCACCGTGCTTCTACATCTGCATTGCTTGCTGTTTGGGGTTTTAGGCTGGGTTTCTGTACAGCACTTGGTGACATCAGCTGATGTTAGAAGGGCTTTATAAATACATTTGATTGATTGACTGATTGATTGATTGATTGAAAAAGCTTCTTCCACTTTCCCCAACACACAACTGGTTATCTCCCCACTGCAATCACAAAAATGCATCCACCTTGCCACCATAAAGAGGGTGAACGCAAGCATTTCACAGAAACGTGCCTCAGAACCTAATGTGTACCTGGCCCACCATTCCACCCTGGATTTGAACAGCCTTTCCAAGCAGGTCCATGTATACAAGGCAGCAATCCCAACTTTGCCAGGACCCTGAAGGACCCTCAACCGCAGCCCCAACACCTCACACTGGAGCCCAGACCAGTGAGACACCATCCAAGACCTGCACTGAGAGAACCCACGCCAAATGAGGACCTACATCCAGACCACAGCATCATCAGCCGCATTCCAACCAGTTGAGACCCCCCCCCCCCCAAACATACCCTGGCCACACACAATACACTGTAGGCCGCACCAGATCAGACCTATGCCCCTTCTGGTTACAGAGAGCTGGTAGTCCCATCCACCAAACTACCAGGTGGGTGGTATAGAGGAGACGGACCCACTGGTTGCCCTCTAGGTTACAGAGAGCTGGTAGTCCCATCCACCAAACTACCAGGTGGGTGGTATAGAGGAGACGGACCCACTGGTTCCCCTCTAGGTTACAGAGAGCTGGTAGTCCCATCCACCACACTACCAGGTGGGTGGTATAGAGGAGACGGACCCACTGGTTGCCCTCTAGGTTACAGAGAGCTGGTAGTCCCATCCACCAAACTACCAGGTGGGTGGTATAGAGGAGACGGACCCACTGGTTCCCCTCTAGGTTACAGAGAGCTGGTAGTCCCATCCACCAAACTACCAGGTGGGTGGTATAGAGGAGACGGACCCACTGGTTGCCCTCTAGGTTACAGAGAGCTGGTAGTCCCATCCACCAAACTACCAGGTGGGTGGTATAGAGGAGACGGACCCACTGGTTGCCCTCTAGGTTACAGAGAGCTCGTAGTCCCATCCACCAAACTACTAGGTGGGTGGTATAGAGGAGACGGACCCACTGGTTGCCCTCTAGGTTACAGAGAGCTGGTAGTCCCATCCACCACACTACCAGGTGGGTGGTATAGAGGAGACGGACCCACTGGTTGCCCTCTAGGTTACAGAGAGCTGGTAGTCCCATCCACCACACTACCAGGTGGGTGGTATAGAGGAGACGGACCCACTGGTTGCCCTCTAGGTTACAGAGAGCTGGTAGTCCCATCCACCAAATTACCAGGTGTGAAACAGGGAAGAGACTCAGAGGGTATGCTAATTTGGTATAGTGCAGACCTAACTCACTCTATTAAATTAGTCAAAACAGGAACATTTTACATCTGGCTAGAAATTAATAAGGAAATTATCTCAACAGAAAATAATTTCTTCATGTGTGCAACCTATACTCCCCCCCCAATAGAATCCCCATACTTTAACAATGACAGCTTCTCTATCCTAGAGCGGGAGATCAACCATTTCCAGGACCAGGAAATAGTCTGTGGTGACCTAAATGCCAGAACTGGACAAGAACCTGACACCCTCAGCACACAGGGGGACAAACACCTACCTGGAGGTGACAATATACCCTCCCAAATATGCCCCCTAGACACAATTATGACAAAGCAACCAACAAAAACGGGTCACAACTCCTGCAGCTCTGTTGCACGCTGGGTCTGTGTGATTGGTAGGATTTTGAGGAGACTCCTACGGTAGGTACATCTACAGCTCATCCCTTGGCAGTAGTACTGTAGAGTACTTTATCACTGACCTCAACCCAAGAGACACTCAGAGCGTTCACAGTGAGCCCCTAACACCCCTATCAGATCACAGCAAAATCACAGTCTCCCCGAACAGAGCAATACTCAATCATGAGGCATCAATGCCAAAGGAACTGCACACTATTAAGAAATGCAATAGAAATATTGTAGAAACCTACCAAAAAACAACTAG
>NC_138295.1:12465000-12657500 GCF_965601325.2 Salmo salar | reverse complement strand
GGTTACATAACCCCCTTCTGCTGCTCACCTCAGAGCTGACTTGTTCTCTGTGTGCACACACACACACACACACACACACACACACACACACACACACACACACACACACACACACACACACACACACACACACACACACACACAAACATACATACATACACAGACAAACACACACATGCACACACACACACACACACGCACACACACACCACAGATTCCACAAACACACACACACACACACACACACACACACACACACACACACACACACACACACACACACACACACACACACACACACACACACACACACACACACACACACACACACACACAGAGAGAGAGAGAACGAGTTCTCTGGCGCTCTCCCAACGCCCACACCCTCATCACATTAGCTGCAGGAGAGAAGTCTCTTTAATTTAGATAAAAAAAGAGAGTCATTGATTCAGTTTGGCAACTTTATGGCTCCTAATTAGGGTGGCAAAGCTACCAGTAATTTACCAAAGAAAATCTATGACAATCTATCATAACTTTTGTCATTTTTTGTTGAATAACTGTAAAAAAGTATTCTTATAGTATTCTGTTCCAACAATGAAATAATTTTAACACAAACACACACACAAACACACACGCATGCATGCGCACACACACAGCACACACACACACACGCACGCAAGCACGTGCGCACGCACGCACGCACACACACACAAACCCCCACCCACTCTACCGTAGCTCTGCTGCTGTGTGATTAATGCCATGCAGGCGATGTGGGTGGACCGGTCTGTAACTGCACTCTCTAGAGAAAGATGGGCGTGTGTCCCAAATGGCACCGTATTCTCTATGTAGCGCATTACTTTTAAACAGGGTCCTGGTCAAAAGTAGTGCAATATATAGGGAATAGGGTACCATTTGGGACAACCCTAGGGCCCTAATGGAGGGTACTTAAGCTACCTGTCAGGAGCACAGCAACTCTCTGATTAAGAGTCACATTTTGCATCCCAAATGGCACCCTATCTCCTATATAGTGCCCTACATATGACCAGAGCTCTATGACCTCTTTTCGAAAGTAGTGCACTATAAAGGGAATAGTGTGCCATTTGGGATGCACAGGTAGAGAGTTTCTTCTGCACAAAGTGTATTCCTCATCAGAAATGGGATTGGAGAGCTCCGTTGGGTTCTATGGCTTCCCTACAGTGACGGCCTACCCCGGCCAAACCCTAACCCGGACGACGCTGGGTCAATTGTACGCTGCCCTATTGGACTCCCAATAACGGCTGGTTGTGATACACCCTGGTTCGATTCCAGGATGTATCACAACTGGCAGTGATTTGGAGTCCCATAGGGCGGCGCACAATTGGCCCAGCATCGTCCGGGTTAGGGTTTGGCCGGGGTAGGCCGTCATTGTAAATAAGAATTTGTTCTTAACTGACTTGCCTAGTTAAATAAAGGTTAAATAAAAAACATTTAAAAATACTGTTTGCACTAAGTAGACATCTTGACTCACTACTTTCCTTAATATAAGAGGCAGAAAGATAGGCCACTTTACAGTAAGATGGTTTATCAATGACCCAAGCCCAGCTCAGATAATCCCGACCATTGTGTCGCTGAGTTGCCATAATGCTTCAGCAAATGTACATTATCCTAAGGGCATTAGAAGACACTATGTAAGTAAACTTATTTAGCAACTGCTCGGCATCTGACCCTAAGGCGCTACAGAGGGTAATGCGTACGGCCCAGTACATCACTGAAGCCAAGCTTCCTGCCATCCAGGACCAATATATTAAGTGGTGTCAGAGGAAGGCACCATTTTTTTTAAAACACCAGTCACCGAAGTCATAGACTGTTCTTTCTGCTATCGCACAGCAAGCAGTACCAGAGCGCCAAGTCCAGAACCAAAAGGCTCCTTAACAGCTTCTACTCCCAAGTCATAAGACTTCTGAACAATTAATCAAATGGCCACCCAAACTATTTACATTGACACCCCCCTTTGTTTTTACAGTGCTGCAACTCGCTGTTTATGTTCTACGCATAGTCACTTTACAAGTTACCTCGACTAACCTGCACCCCTGCACATTGACTCGGTACCGGTACCCACTGTATACAGCCTCATTATAGTTATGTAATTTTCTTGTGTACATTTTTTTTTTAACTTTAGTTCATTTAGTAAATATTTTCATGGTTAAACCCCTGTGGATTGATGAGGAATTGAAAAATGTTATGGTTGAGAGGGATGAGGTAAAAGGAATGGCAAATAGGTCTGGCTGCACAACTGATTGGCAAACATATTGCAAATTGATAAATCATGTGACTAAACTGGATAAAAAGAAGAAGAAACTATACTATGAAACAAAGATAAATGACATAAAGAATGAATGTAAAAAGCTTTGGAGCACCTTAAATGGCAAACTCAGCTCCATCATTCATTGAGTCAGATGGCTCATTCATTACAAAATCCACTGATATTACCAATTACTTCCATGACTTCTTAATTGGCAAGATAACCTCTCTAGGGTAGGGGCCAGTATTTGCACGGCCGGATAAAAAAACATACCCGATTTAATCTGGTTATTACTACTGCCCAGAAACTAGAATATACATATAATTGCTTGATTTGGATAGAAAACACCCTAAAGTTTCTAAAACTGTTTGAATGGTGTCTGTGAGTATAACAGAACTCATATGGCAGGCAAAAACCTGAGAAGATTCCAAACAGGAAGTGCCCTCTCTGACCATTTCTTGGCCTTCTACACTCTCTTTATTGAAAACTGAGGATCTCTGCTGTAACGTGACACTTCCTACGGCTCCCATAGGCTCTCAGAAGGCGGCAGAACGTTGAATGATGACTTTGCAGCCCATGGCTGAAAAACAGTAGCGCATTTGGTAAGTGGTCGATCTGAGAACAATGAGACGGGGGCGAGTGTGCACGTGAAGAGTCCATTTTAGACTTTGAGTCTTTGAACGAAAACAGGGTTTCCCGGTCGGAATATTATCGCTTTTTTACGAGAAAAATCGCATATAAATTGATTTTAAACAGCGTTTGACATGCTTCGAAGTACGGTAATGGAATATTTAGACATTTTTTGTCACGATATGCGCCGGGCGCGTCACCCTTCGTTACCCTTCGGATAGTGTCTTGAACGCACGAACAAAACAGAAGATATTTGAACATAACTATGGATTATTTTGAACCAAACCAACATTTGTTATTGAAGTAGAAGTCCTGGGAGTGCATTCTGACGAAGAACAGCAAAGGTAATCCAATTTTTCTTATAGTAAATCTGAGTTTGGTGAGTGCCAAACTTGGTGGGTGTCAAAATAGCTAGCCCGTGATGGCGAGCTATCTACTCAGAATATTGCAAAATGTGCTTTTGCCGAAAAGCTATTTTAAAATCGGACATAGCGATTGCATAAAGGAGTTCTGTATCTATAATTCTTAAAATAATTGTTATGTTTTTTGTGAACGTTTATCGTGAGTAATTTAGTAAATTCACCGGAAGTTTGCGGTGGGTATGCTAGTTCTGAACGTCACATGCTAATGTAAAAAGCTGGTTTTTGATATAAATATGAACTTGATTGAACAAAACATGCATGTATTGTATAACATAATGTCCTAGGAGTGTCATCTGATGAAGATCATCAAAGGTTAGTGCTGCATTTAGCTGTGGTTTGGGTTTATGTGACATTATATGCTAGCTTGAAAAATGGGTGTCTGATTATTTCTGGCTGGGTACTCTGCTGACATAATCTAATGTTTTGCTTTCATTGTAAAGCCTTTTTGAAATCGGACAGTGTGGTTAGATTAACGAGAGTCTTGTCTTTAAAATGGTGTAAAATAGTCATATGTTTGAGAAATTGAAGTAATAGCATTTCTAAGGTATTTGAATATCGCACCATGGGATTCCACTGGCTGTTGAGTAGGTGGGACGATTTCGTCCCACATACCCTAGAGAGGATAAGCAAGCTTAGGCATGACATGCCAACAACAATCGATAACATTACACATCCATGTATAACAGATCAAATTATGAGAGACACGCATTGTAATTTGAATTCCGTAAAGTAAGTGTGGAAGAAGTGAAACAATTATTGTTGTCTATCAACAATGACAAGCCAACGGGGTCTGACAACTTGGATGGGAAATGACTGAGGTTAACAGCGGATGATATTTCCACTCCTATTTGCCATTTCTTCAATCTAAGACTACTAGAAAGTGTGTGCCCCCAGGCCTAGAGGGAAGCAAAAGCAATTCCGCTAGCCAAGAATAGTAAAGCCCCCTTTACTGACTCAAACAGCCGACCAATCAGCCTTTTACCAAGCCATGGTAAACTTTTGGAACAAATTGTGTTTGACCAGATACAATGCTATTTTACTGTAAACAAATTGACAACAGACATTCATCAGACTTATAGGGAAGGACATTCAACATGCACAGCACTTACACAAATGACTGAAGATTGGCTGAGAGAAATTGCTGATGAAAGATTGTGGGAGCTGTTTTGCTAGAGTTCAGTGCAGCTTTTGATTTTATCAATCATAGACTGCTGATGGAAAAACGTATGTGTTACGGCTTTACACCCCCTGCTATATTGATGATAAAGAGTCTAACAGTACACAGAGGGTGATATTTAGTGGAAGCCTCTCCAACATAATCCAGGTAGAATCAGGAATTCCCCAGGGCAGCTGTCTAGGCCCCTTAAATACACTGCGTGCACAATTATTAGGCAAATTGTATTCCTCGGGATTCATTTTATTGTTGAACAAACACAATGCTCTCAGTCAATCCAAAATGTTATTGAACCTCAAACCTGAATGTTTAACAAAGGTAAAGTGAGTTTTGTCTCTCACAGAGGAATATACAGTTGAAGTTGAAAGTTTACGTACACCTTAGCCAACTACATTTAAACTCAGTTTTTCACAATTCCTAAAATGTAATCCTAGTAAAGATTCCCAGTCTTAGGTCAGTTAGGATCACCACTTTATTTTAAGAATGTGAAATGTCAGAATAATAGTAGAGAGAATAGTTTATGTCACGTCCTGACCAGTAATAGGGGTTATTTGTATTGTAGTTTGGTCAGGACGTGGCAGAGGGTATTTGTTTTATGTGGTTTGGGGTGGTTGGTTGTTTAGAAGGGTGTTTGATTTATTATTATTTTATTAGTTTTGGGTTATGTTATATGTTTTGTATTTCTATGTTCATTCTAGTATTAGTATTTCTTTGTTTAGGTCATTGGGTGTTGGACTCTCAATTGGAGGCAGGTGTTTCTAGTTGCCTCTGATTGAGAGTCCTATATATAGGTATGTGTTTGTATTGGTAGTTTGTGGGAGATTGTGCTAGGTATAGCTTTATTTGCCTTACCGGCCTGTTATTCGTCATTGTGTTTTGTGTACGTGTTTATTTTGGTTTTTCCTTCTTTGCCAATTCAATAAAAGAAGATGAGTGCACATAACCCCGCTGCGTTTTGGTCCGACAATGATTTTTCTTTATCATCTGACAAAGAAGAACGTGACAGTTTATTTCAGCTTTTATTTCTTTCATCACATTCCCAGTGGGTCAGAAGTTTACAGACACTCAATTAGTATTTGGTAGCGTTGCATTTAAATTGTTTAACTTGTGTCAAATGTTTCGGGTAGCCTTCCACAACAAGTTGGGTGAATTTTGGCTCATTCCTCCTGACAGAGCTGATGTAACTGAGTCAGGTTTGTAGGCCTCCTTGCTCGCACATGCTTTTTCAGTTCTGCCCACAGATTTTCTATAGGATTGAGGTCAGGGCTTTGTGATGGCCACTCCAATACCTTGACTTTGTTGTCCTTAAAACCTCTTGGGGCTAGGTGGGACGCTAGCGTGCCACCCGTGGTGCACTCCATCAACAGCAGGTGCATTTCAAGAGCGGCAAATTTGAATCCAAATAAATGTCAAAATTCAAATTTTTCAAAAATACAACTATTTTACACCATTTGAAAGATAAACATCTCCTTAATCTAACCACGTTTTACGATTTCAAAAAGGTTTTACGGCGAAAGCATAAATTTAGAGTATGTTAGGACAGTACATTTACAAGAGTTGTGTGTAATGTTTTGTCAAGTCAAAGACAGGGTCACCAAAACCATAAAACCAGCTAAAATGATGCACTAACCTTTTACAATCTCCATCAGATGACACTCCTAGGACATTATGTTAGACAATGCATGCATTTTTAGTTCTATCAAGTTCATATTTATATCCAAAAACAGCGTTTTACTATGGCATTGATGTTGAGGAAATCGTTTCCCTCCAATAACAAGCAGTCAAGTCAGCGTCACAAATTAAATAATTAAAATTAGAAAACATTGGTAAAATATTATATTGTCATTTAAAGAATTATAGATTTACATCTCTTGAACTCAATCAACTTGCCAGATTTAAAAATAACCTTACTGGGAAATCACACTTTGCAATAATCTGAGCACTGCGCCCAGAAAAATACGTGTTGCGATACAGACTAGACGTCATGTTGGGGAGATCTAAAATCGAAAATACTATGTAAATAATCCATTACCTTTGATTCTCTTCATCAGATGTCACTTCCAGGTATCACAGGTCCATAACGAATGTAGTTTTGTTCAAAAAAGCTCATCATTTATGTCCAAAAATCTCTGTCTCGTTAGCACATGATGTAAGCCAGCCGGACTTCTCGTCATGAACGAGGGGAAAAAATATATTTCCGTTCGTTCAAACATGTCAAACGTTGTATAGCATAAATCATTAGGGCCTTTTTTAACCAGAACATGAATAATATTCAAGGTGGACGAATGCATACTCTTTTATAACGTATTGGAACGAGGGTACCCAACATGAACTCGCGCGCCAGGTGTCTAATGGGACATCATCGTTCCATGGCTCTTGTTCGGTCAGATCTCCCTCCAGAAGACTCAAAACACTTTGTAAAGGCTGGTGACATCTAGTGGAAGCAATAGGAAGTGCCAAAATATTCCTAAACCCCTGTGTTTTTCAATGGGATAGGTTTAAAGTCAATACAACACATCAGGTATCCACTTCCTGTCAGAAAATGTCTCAGGGTTTTGCCTGCCAAATGAGTTCTGTTATACTCACAGACACCATTCAAACAGTTTTAGAAACTTTAGAGTGTTTTCTATCCATATATAATAAGTATATGCATATTCTAGTTACTGGGTAGGATTAGTAACCAGATTAAATCGGGTACATTTTTTTTATCCAGACGTGCAAATGCTGCCCCCTAGACCCAACAGGTTAAGCCATTTTGCCAAAACTTTGGAAGTATGCTTTGGGTCATTGTTCATTTGGAAGACCCATTTGCGACCAAGCTTTAACAGTTCTATATTTGTTTCATCAGACCAGTGGACATTTCTCCAAAAAGTACGATCTTTGTCCCCATGTGCAGTTGCAAACCGTAGTCTGGTTTTTTTTTATGGTGGTTTTGGAGCAGTGGCTTCTTCCTTGCTGACCGGCCTTTCAGGTTATGTCGATATAGGACTCGTTTTACTGTGGATATAGATAAAAAATTTTACCCGTTTCCTCCAGCATCTCCACAAGGTTCTTTGCTGTCGTTCTGGGATTGATTTGCACTTTTCGCACCAAAGTACGTTCATCTCTAAGAGACTGAACGCATCTCCTTCCTGAGCGGTATGACGGCTGCGGGGTCCCATAGTGTTTGTACTTGCGTACCATTGTTTGTACAGATGAACATGGTAACTTCAGGCATTTGGAAATTGCTCCCAAAGATGAACCAGACTTGTGGAGGTCTACAATTTTTTTCTGGGGTCTTGGCTGATTTCTTTTGATTTTCCCATGATGTCTTACAAAGAGGCACTTAGTTTTAAGGTAGGCCCCTGAAATACATCCACAGGTACACCTCCAATTGACTCAAATGATGTCAATTAGCCTATCAGAAGCTTCTAAAGCCATGACATCATTTTCTGGAATTTTCCAAGCTGTTTAAAACCTGTTTGGGATAGGGATTCCGCTAGCGGTACGTTTCGACAACATCCGGTGGAACTGCAGAGCGCGAAATTCAAAAATAATTATTAAAAATATTTAACTTTCAAACCCATGTTTATATAAACGTTAATGTACAAGAGGTGTACTACAGAGATGCAAACAAAGTCATTCACACAAGTGCAATACACCAAATTAAAGCTGAACTTCTTGTTAATATAGCCACCATGTCAGATTTCAAAAAGGCTTTACGGCGAAAGCAAACCATGTGATTATCTGAGGACAGCACCCCATCAAACAAAGACATGACAATCACATTTCAACCCGCCAGACGTGACACAAAACTCAGAAATAACGATATAATTCATGCCTTACCTTTGAAGAACTTCTTCTGTTGGCACTCCAATATGTCCCATAAACATCACAAATGGTCCTTTTGTTTGATTAATTCCGTCGTTATATCTCCAAAATGGCCATTTATTTGGCGCGTTTGATTGAGAAAATCACCGGTCACAACTCGCCCAACATGACTACAAAATATCTAATAAGTTACCTGTAAACGCTGTCCAAACATTTCAAACAACTTTCCTAATCCAACTTTAGGTATTTTAAAATGTAAATAATCGATCAAATTTAAGACGGGATAAACTGTGTTCAATACAGGATAAAAACAACGTGAAGCGCGTGACCTGGAGCGCACATCAAAACAGTATAGTCCACTCGGCTGGACCCTCGTTATGAAAAGCTGTACTTCTTAATTTCTCTAAAGAAAAAGATCAACCAATTTCTAAAGACTGTTGACATCTCGTGGAAGCAATAGGAACTGCAACCAAGTGCCACAGAAATCTAGGTTCCCATAGAAAACCAATGGAAAACAGAGTCACCTCAAAAATAATTTTTCCTGGATGGTTTGTCCTCGGGGTTTCGCCTGCCAAATAAGTTCTGTTATACTCACAGACATCATTTTAACAGTTTTTGAAACTTTATTACAATTATATGCATATCCTAGCTTCCGGGCCTGAGTAGCAGGCGGTTTACCTTGGGCACGCCTTTCATCCAAAATTCCGTATGCTGCTCCCTATCCTAAAAAAGTTAACACCATATAACAACATATAACACAATATAACACGACATAACACCTCATAACACCCTATACCACGACATAACATCATAAAACACCATATAGCACCATATAACATATATCGGATAACACAAAATTGGGGAGAAAAAAGGATAACAAAAAATAGAATAAATACACATAACACCACATAACACCTTATAAAACAATTTTTCCATACCATATAACACCAAATAACATAATATAACACCACACAACGCCTTAAAACACCACATAACACCACATAACACCCCATAATACAACATAACACCACATAACACCACATAACACAACATAACACCACATAACACCTTATAAAAACATTTTTCCATACCATATAACACCACATAACATAACATAACACCACACAACGCCTTAAAACACCACATAACACCACACAACACCTTATAAAACATTTTTCCATACCATATAACACCACATAACATAACACCACACAACGCCTTAAAACACTACATAACACCACATAACACCCCATAATACAACATAACACCACATAACACCACATAACACCACATAATACAACATAACACCACATAACACCCCATAATACAACATAACACCACATAACACCACATAACACCACATAACATCACATAATACCACATAACACCACATAACATCACATAACACCACATAACACCCCATAATACAACATAACACCACATAACACCACATAACACCACATAATACCACATAATACAACATAACACCATATAATACCACATACCACCAGAGCTCCCTGTCCTTGGTGGTCAAACCCCTTCATTAGGTAGAGATGAGTCAACAGTCAAGGCTGAAGCTTGTCGTCTTTTTGTCAGCTAACAGCAGGTAATGAAGGCCACTGTTTGTCAGGCTGGGAGATAAGACTGTAATTACAGGGGCTACTGTATGGTGGGTACATACGCACACACACACAAACACATACACGCACACATTCACACACACACACACACACACACACACACACACACATTATTCTGGCTCTGCATCCTAATGTATTTAAGTTCTGTTCAATTCTAGATTAGTACAGGTGCTTGAGGCTGACAAGCCCCTCATTGGTTAGATAACATTGAATAAGGCCTCGCTGAGCGAACTGGGACCAGATTGATACCTTTGCAATTTCTAAAGTAATTCTTGACTTTTCCTAAATGTCTATATAACACACTGTCGGTGTTAGAATCTTAATATCACAAACAGAACTGGAGTTCCAACCAGTTTTAGGAGGGCATGTAATTTTTTGAATGGTTTTCCCCCGTTGCCCTTCCTTCTCTTGACAGTTGAAAATGCAGTACCCAGCTGATAATTGTCTTGAATGTGAACCTAAACTATCCCCCCCCAAAAAATTCTGTGAGTTTAACATTAAAACCACAGACAGACCAGTTCAGTGGTCTGTGTGTTTAAGAATCCAGGACATGTTCAATAGAAGGAGATTATAATAATGCGTTGGGTTTATCTACCATAAATGAAGTTAATACTGAACTAGTCCAGCTGATGTGAGGAGATTTTCTCAGATTATCTGTGTGTGTTTAAATGGGGACTAATCTCATCTCATCTACATGTACCACTAACACCATATAACACCATATAACACAGCATAACACGAAATAACACCTCATAACACCATAGAACTCCATATAGCACCATATAACACAACATGACACAAAATAACACCATATAACACCATATAACACGACATAACACCTTATAACACAATATAACTCCATATAACATGACATAACACCTCATAAAACCATATAACTCCATATAGCACCACATAACACAAAATAACATCTCATAACACCATATAACTCCATATAGCACCATCTAACACAACATACAAAATAACACCTCATAACACCATATAACACCATATAACATGACATAACACCTCATAACACCATATAACACCTTATAACATGACATAACACCTCATAACACCATATAACACCATATAACATGACATAACACCTCATAACACCATATAACACAATATACAAAATAACACCTCATAACACCATATAACACCATATAACACCATATAACACAATATACAAAATAACACCTCATAACACCTCATAACACCATATAACACCATATAACATGACATAACACCTCATAACACCATATAACACCATATAACATGACATAACACCTCATAACACCATATAACAACATATAACACCATATAACACGACATAACACCTCATAACACCATATAACAAATAAATTGCACACATATAACAACAGATTAAATCAATATTACTCTCTCTGTGTGTGTGTGTGTGTGTGTGTGTGTGTGTGTGTGTGTGTGTGTGTGTGTGTGTGTGTGTGTGTGTGTGTGTGTGTCTGCTCATGCAGACTTTGATCATCCCCTCTGTCAGAACCTGTAGTTATCAACACCTTACTAACCTATTGACCCTTTACACTCGTACTCATTTATGAATTGAAAAAGGCAGATTTGGGCACTAATAATACCCTAAATTGGTAAGTAGTGGCTGTACAGTAAAATGCTGTAAATGACATCAGAGCTCAGGCTCTGCGCTTCACAGCTCTGTTTGTGTTTTGACTGACAGACGCTCTGAACTTGATCAACGCACGTGATAAGAAGTTGCCCCCATCCCTCCTGCTAATTGGGCAACTTTTGCAAATGTTTTGTTGTGTGAGTGAGAGACAACAGTAATTGTGTGATTGTGGGGATGCAGCGTTGTGTTCCAAACAAAACATCTACAAGTGTGCTTGCTCTAGTTCCTCAACGGCACAGCTAGGCGAGCTAAAAAAAAAAGCACTTTATCGTTAAAGACTCTTCTTTGAGTCATAAAATGTCTTCCCTGTGGCTCAGTTGGTAGAGCATGGTGTTTGCAACGCCAGCATGGTGTGTGCAACGCCAGGGTTGTGGGTTCAATACCCATGGGGGGCCAGTACAAAAAAATGTATGAAATGTATGCATTCACTACTGTAAGTTGCTTTGGATAAGAGTGTCTGCTAAATGACTAAAATGTAATAAAAGTTCATTGAAACTGTGGACAATTTGGAGAGATGTGTGGCCACTTGAAGATACCAGTTAGTACTCAAACACTTGTCATTGTTTTGTCTTCTTATATTGCACCAACCTCACATGTTCCAGGAACGGTCTTATCATGTTACTGAATGTATCCAGAGTATTTTCAGGTTTAGTTATCATAAAATGCAGCAAAAGGTACAGGAAATGTAAAACGCCCATCAAATCAACAGTGTAATGTTTGGATTCAGTCTTGTATCAGGTGCACTGTTTAGTCTAATACACCCTGTTTAATTTCTACCATGGTTATGCTTTTCATATTTCTTCTGTAAGAAACATTTTCAATTTAGCCCTATCCATAAAGGCCAATTCCCATGAGTGTAAAGGGTTAATTGACCGCAGTATGTTGTCCTTTCTACACCACATCTACAGGCATGTTTTCACCGTAGAGTGGAGGCATGTTTGACTTGGTAGGCCTATCTAGCTACTAATAAAGTTTGTCTAAATTCCAAATGGCACCCTATTCTCTTATAGTGCACTACTTTTGACCAGGGCCAATAGGATAATGCACTACTTTTGACCAGGGCCCATAGGGTAGTGCACTACTTTTGGCCAGGGCCCATAGAGTAGTGCACTACTTTTTACCAGGACCCATAGGGTAGTGCACTACTTTTGGCCAGGGCCCATAGGGTAGTGCACTAGTGTTGTCCAGGGCCCATAGGGAATAGTGTTGCATTTGGGACGTATCCTTAGTCTTCTCTGTTCTGCCCAGTGGCCATTCCTCATCTCAGCAGAGAGGTGAAGGGTCAACAGGTGTAAATGTGCTCCTCCAAGCTCTTCGTGAGTCATGAAGGCAGTCACATTCCATGTGAGAGTTTTGTCAGGCCAGCAGCATATCACCCTCCATCCCACTACTGACTTGCTTCTGAAGCTAAGCAGGGTTGGTCTTGGTCAGTCGCTGGATGGGAGACTAGATGCTGCTGGAGGGCCAGCAGGAGGTACCCTTTCCTCTGGTCTTAAAAAATGTCCCAGGGCAGTGATTGGGGACATTGCCCTATGTAATGTGCCATCTTTTGGATGGGATGTTAAACTATTGTCCTGACTCTCTGTGGTCACTAAAAGATCCAATAAGATGTGGTGAAGTGGAGAATGTTGAAGTGTAAAACATTTTAGCTCCAGTCAAGGTAGTAAATATTAGTTCTTTATCTATCTGTGGCTCAGAGATGTCTGTGTGTGCGTGTGTCATATTGACTTCCATCTGCGGGGAAATATGGAGAAAAGATGCAGACCAAATAGCACCATATAAAACCCCTATCTTTAAAATGCCAAGGTATACAGTTGAAGTCGTAAGTTTACATACACTTAGGTTGGAGTCATTAAAACTTGTTTTTCAACCACTCCACAAATTTCTTGTTAACAAATTATAGTTTTGGCAAGTCAGTGAGGACATCTACTTTGTGCATGACACAAGTCATTTTTCCAACAATTGTTTACAGACAGATTATTTCACATATAATTCACTGTATCACAATTCCAGTGGGTCAGAAGTTTACATACACTAAGTTGACTCTGCCTTTAAACAGCTTGGAAAATTCCAGAAAATGATGTCATGGCTTTAGAAGCTTCTGATAGGCTAATGGACATCATTTGAGTCAATTGGACGTGTGCCTGTGGATGTATTTCAAGGCCTACCTTCAAACTCAGTGCCTCTTTGCTTGACATCATGGGAAAATGAAAATAAATCAGCCAAGACCTCAGAAAAAATTGTAGACCTCCACAAGTCTGGTTCATCCTTGGGAGCAATTTCCAAAAGCCTGAAGGTACCACGTTCAGCTGCATGGGACCACGCAGCCTTCATACCGCTCAGAAAGAGAAGTGTTCAGTCTCCTAGAGATGAACGTACTTTGGTGCGAAAAGTGCAAATCAATCCCAGAACGACAGCAAAGGTCCTTGTGAAGATGCTGGAGGAAACAGGTACAAAAGTATCTATATCCACAGTAAAACGAGTCCTAATTTGACATATCTTGAAAGGCCGCTCAGCAAGGAAGAAGCCACTGCTCCAAAACCGCCATAAAAAGCTACACTACGGTTTGCAACTGCACATGGGGACAAAGATCGTACTTTTTGGAGAAATGTCCTCTGGTCTGATGAAACAAAAATAGAACTGTTTGGCCATAATGACCATTGTTATGTTTGGAGGAAAAAGGGGGACGCTTGCAAGCCGAAGAACACCATCCCAACCGTGATGCACAGGGGTGGCAGCATCATGTTGTGGGGGTGCTTTGCTGCAGGAGGGACTGGTGCACTTCACAAAATAGATGGCATCATGAGGAAAGAAAATTATGTGGATATATTGAAGCAACATCTCAAGACATTAGTCAGGAAGTTAAAGCTTGGTCGCAAATGTGTTTTCCAAATGGACATTGACCCAAAGCATACTTCCAAAGTTGTGGCAAAATGGCTTAAGGACCACAAATTCAAGATATTGGAGTGGCCATCACAAAACCCTGACCTCAATCCTATAGAACATTTGTGGGCAGAACTGAAAAAGCGTGTGTGAGCAAGGAGGCCTAGAAGCCTGACTCAGTTACACCAGCTCTGTCAGGAGGAATGGGCCAAAATTCACCCAACTTATTGTGGGAAGCTTGTGGAAGGCTACCCAAACTGTTTGATCCAAGTTAAACAATTTAAAGGCAATGCTACCAAATACTAATAGAGTGTATGTAAACTTCTGACCCACTGGGAATGTAATGAAAGAAATAAAAGCTGAAATAAATCATTCTCTATTATTATTCTGACATTTCACATTCTTAAAATAAAGTGTTGATAATAACTGACCTAAGACAGGGAATTTTTACCAGGATTAAATGTCTGGAATTGTGAAAAATTGAGTTTAAATGTATTTGGCTAAGGTGTATGTAAACTTCCGACTTCAACTGTGGGTGTGTGTGAGTGTGTGTGACGGGTTTTGACAGTAACTGCCATTACTGTGACGTATGGTTGAATGTCTTCTCCAAGAGAAAACAAAGCCAGCATTTGTCATTCCCAATGGATATTTTCAATTACTCCTCGACGCGTGTGTAAAAATGTTTCAGAGGAAAATGTCATTACATGTAGATTTTTTTATGACTGTTCCTCCTGAGATACAGGATTTCATATAACCATGCCAAAGAGCAACATTTGGTGATAAACGTTCCCCTTTGTTTTGCTGTAGGTCATGAGACTGGGTAGGAAGAATATCAGCTAATATAAGTTACTGATGGATGAACAGGATATAACTACTTACAATGCACAAGCAGCTCCTTGGTCTAGGCCTATGTCTCTAATCAAATCAAATCAAATGTATTTATATAGCCCTTCGTACATCAGCTGATATCTCAAAGTGCTGTACAGAAACCCAGCCTAAAACCCCAAACAGCAAGCAATGCATGTGAAAGAAGCACGGTGGCTAGGAAAAACTCCCTAGGAAAAACTCCCTAGAAAGGCCAAAAACCTAGGAAGAAACCTAGAGAGGAACCAGGCTATGAGGGGTGGCCAGTCCTCTTCTGGCTGTGCCGGGTGGATATTATAACAGAACATGGTCAAGATGTTAAAATGTTCATAAATGACCAGCATGGTCAAATAATAATAATCATAGTAGTTGTCGAGGGTGCAACAAGCACGTCCGGTGAACAGGTCAGGGTTCCATAGCCGCAGGCAGAACAGTTGAAACTGGAGCAGCAGCACCGCCAGGTAGACTGGGGACAGCAAGGAGTCATCATGCCAGGTAGTCCTGAGGCATGGTCCTAGGGCTCAGGTCCTCCGAGAGAAAGAAAGAAACAACAACACTCCACTGCATGACTGTCTGACGCTAGTAGTATGATCTGGGCTGGAGTGTCTTAGTATCAGGGTGTCATAGTATCATAGTATCATAGTATCATAATATCATGATATCATAGTATCATAATATCATAGTATCATAATGTCATAGTATCATAGTATCATAGTATCATGATATCATAGTATCATAGTATCATAGTATCATAATATCATAGTATCATAGTATCATAGTATCATAATGTCATAGTATCATAGTATCATGATATCATAGTATCATAGTATCATAGTATCATAATATCATAGTATCATAGTATCATAGTATCATAATATCATAATATCATAGTATCATAGTATCATAGTATCATAATATCATGGTATTATAATATCATGTTATCATAGTATCATAGTATCATTGTATCATAGTATCATAGTATCATAGTATCATAATATCATGGTATTATAATATCATGTTATCATAGTATCATAGTATCATTGTATCATAGTATCATAGTATCATAGTATCATAATATCATGGTATTATAGTATCATAGTATCACTCAAATTTCTCACATTTCTCTGATATCATAGTTTCACTCAAATTTCTCTCGACCTGTTCACCTACGTTGTACATTTTCATTCATAGGCTAGGATGTAGAAACCTCATGAGGAGGTATAGGGAGAATTCGAGAATCATGTAGTAAGTAGCCTCAACCTATATATGTTACATTGAGCTGGGTGAATGGATTATGAATGACAGTCATCCAATATGCTGTAATAGAAATAAGGCTATGCTCATTAAAAAAAATAGGACCATGTTAAAAAGCACCGAACGCCACTGGTGTACATTTATACATTATATTACCCAAGAATAGAATCAATGGTTCAATAATTGAAATGACCATCATTCCCAGATCCCAAACTGTAGCCTACCCATCAACTCAAGATGGAACTTTGTATCCATTCACTGATTGTTATAATATACTGCAAAATTCACCTGAGCTCCATAGGCTGATCTTCCCTGGCTGTCTGACCCTGCTGGGACACCTGTCACCATCTGATCTGCTAAGACATGATGAACATAGTGTTGTGTACTGACTGTGTTCACTATGACAGCGCAGCCTGTAGACCTGTTTATACCATGTCAGTGTGAAAAGTAGGGAATTAGCTAGGGAAACTGACCGATCAATAACATTGCATTGCTATACTGACTCAGAGTATCGGTTTTCAATTGTTTGGCCGCTACTTTCATTGTTTGATTCAGGTCTAATGTGATTGATGAAAAAATAATTGCTAAAGTTAGTGAGCTAGCTAGCTAACGTTAGCCAACTTTTGGCTAGCTCTAATGGTACATCAACTGAGAAAAACTAACCAAGTTAATTTACTTCTGTTGAAAAGGGACAAAAAGGCTACAAAACATTTCTGTTAGATACTGCTACCTGACAGATAGCTAGAGGCTAGAGCTGAACTGCCTGTGGTAACTGCTAGCTAGATAACTAGTTCATTCTCTTCAGACTTTAGTCGAGAAGGGATAAAACATTAGCTAATCTTACATGTCAGTTACACTGCAAGCTCAGCACTGGGTATAAATAAAATAAAAATCTGCTACATCAGTCAAATATAGAGTAGGCAGTTTCTTCTCTGTTTGCTCTTAAAACTCTGAGAAAAGGTGCAACACACAGAGACAACAGCTGCAGACAGCAACACCATGCTGGTCCTATAAGACGCTCTGTGGTGTCCTAAATCCAGCCGGCTCATACCGCCAAACAGCCTACCCGACCGCTTGGAGGCGTCCGCATGGTCCTAAAGCACACTGATGCCTCTATTTGTATCAGAGTGCAATGATAAAACTGGGGAGGGACAAAAATGCAATTTTAGAATGTGTGTGTGTGTGGGGGTCATGTCCCCCCCTGTCACCAGTGAAAGTTGTGCCCCTGTGTACGATACTATGATATTATAATACTATGATACTATGATATTATGATACCATGCTACTATGCAAACGCTAATTTCTATTGGACAAATTCAGGTATGTTTATCCCCGTTTCATTCCGTTTGCTTCCATTTAAGAAACGTTTTTCAACAGAATCGGCGGAATGAACGTATCCCTGATCACACGCAAAAGCAGTTGAGTTGCTATAGCAGCCAGATTGTTGTCTCCTCCTCTCAACTTTTCCCTTCGCTTGTGGACTTCAGTGCACAATACATCAGCTGTCTGTGACCAGGCGAAAAAACCGTTTCAAGCCAAACCTTCATATCATAAACGCTAACCGCTACACACAGCCTACATCGTTGTCACCATATTAGCTAACGTCATAGTCAACAACATAGTTGCTAGAACTAGCACATTAAATAAAGGTAAAATAAATGAAATTAGTAAACCCGCTACAATCACGCAGTACAGTGTACAGTTAGCAAGCAGTTTAGCAGTTACACTGACGGGCCTCAATATCAATAAATTAATAAAACCAAAAGCTTACCTTGACTTGGAAGAGTTCCAGTGTTGGATAGCCATAGCCAGCTAGGTAACATAGCCCCCCTCTCTGTTTGAGCCGAGTGTTTGAATAGGCTAAACTAGCTAGCTGCATTTGATGCTAGCTAAGTAAGTGAAAGTGAAAAAAAAATATAGATATATATAGCTAGCTCTCTCTGTCTCTCTCTCTCTCTCTCTCTCTCTCTCTCTCTCTCAAAACTTTTCAACTATTGTCTTTCTCTCTCTTTGAGTCAACTACTCACCACATTTTATGCACTGGTAGCTAGCTAGCTGTAGCTTATGCTTTCAGTACTAGATTCTTTCTCTGATCCCTTGTTTGGGTGGGTCCAGGTTGGAGGACGTCCTCCGGAAGTTGTCATGATTACTGTGTAGCTGTCCTCCGGCTACAACATGGTGCTACCGTACAGAGTGCTGTTGAGGCTACTGTAGACCTTCATTGCAAAACAGTGTGTTTTAATCAATGATTTGGTGACGTGAATATATTTAGTACAGTTTTATCTAAAAAGGATCCCTTTTTTAATGTTTCACAATTTTTTTTCTGAAATTCACTGAGGAGGATGGTCCTCGCCTTCCTCCACTGATGAACACCAAGGTAATTCTTTGTCGTGTCTCATCTGAGCAGTATCAGATGGTGACAGGGGTCTCAGCAGCGTCAGGCAACCAGGAAACACCAGTCTGTGACGGAGCTGAGGTGAACTTTTGCAGATACGACACTTTATTCTCTCTGTGCAGCAAACACTGATTGACATTTTTTTTAGGCAGTCTGACAAACCTCTAAAGTTGATTTCCAAACTGTATCAATAGTTGAGAGACTTTTCCCGATGACACAAAACATGTCAAACAAATTTGTGGGGCCCTGGGACACACTTGATTATAATGAATGGATCCAGATATGTTTGAATGCCCAGTCATGTTGATATAATCTCAGTTTATATCAACATAAACTGCAGTTTAAGACCATCTATAGAACATGCTATATACCAGTGAAAGACTCCAGCCACCCTAGACTCCAGCCACCCTACTCCAGCCACCCTAGACTCCAGCCACCCTAGACTCCAGCCACCCTACTCCAGCCACCCTAGACTCCAGCCACGCTAGACTCCAGCCACCCTAGACTCCAGCCACCCTAGACTCCAGCCACGCTAGACTCCAGCCACCCTAGACTCCAGCCACCCTAGACTCCAGCCACGCTAGTCATAGACTGTTCTCTCTGGCACGGCAAGCGGTACCAGAGCGCCAAGTCTAGGTCCAAGAGGCTTTTTAACAGCTTCTACCCCCAAGCCATAACACTCCTGAACGTCTAATGAAATGGCTAGCCAGACTATCTGCATTGACCCCCCCCTCCTCTTCTACGCTGCTGCTACTCTCTGTTATTATCTATGCATAGTCACTTTAATAACTCTACCTACATGTACATATTACCTCAATTACCTCGACACTGGTGCCCCGCACATTGACTCTGTACCGGTACCCCTGTATACAGCCTCGCTACTGTTATTTACTGCTGCTTTTTAATTATTTGTTATTCTTATCTCTTACTTTTTTTTAGGTATTTTCTTAAAACTGCATTGTTGGTTAAGGGCTTGTAAGTAAGCATTTCACTGTAAGGTCTGTACAATTTGATTTGATTTGGAACTGAATAACATGCATTCAGAAATGTAGTTCCTCTGCTGGATTCTGACAGAGTATGTTCTTTTATGTCATCATGTCTACAGATTCCCCCTTCTCCCTGTTTTGTTTGCTTGGAAATGTTGATATTGGGGACTGTTATCAGAAGAAACAGTCTAACCCAGCATTTATAGTGGCTAAGAAATGCATTGACATTAATTGGAAGGTTGGTTATCTTCCCACAATGTCACAATGATAGCAGAAATGTTAAGTTATAATATCACTAGATTTATTAAAAGATTATGGGTGCCTTATACAGAATACCGTATGATAAAATATTTTTTTAGTCGAGCAGTCACAAATACATACTTCTTTTCATGGCACACAAGACACTTGTCTGATTTGCGCCTGTCTCAGTGGACTAATTCAGTGAAGAGGCCGCAGGGATGCCACAGTCCAAGAATATGGGGGTTGTGGCTCAGATGCACAAGGCACGTCACTTTCCAGAATGCGATCTCTCACGCCATTTCAGGGGTATTCATTGTTTCTTAACTTCCTTGTGTGCATTGTTTGTTGTGTCTATCAATTACATATATCACCAGTGGTAGCCTACATTCTAATCTGCATTGTTTGTTTGGTTACAGTAATTTCTGTAAACGCATTCCATATATTATTATTCCAGTCATTTACAATTCTCATTGTTGGAGTGTTTCACAGAACTCACAACCTATGCTACACTTGTGAGAAACAAAGATATTGTTTATTTCATTCCATTTCTGAGTTTTGTCAATTTGTTCATCGTCTTTTGTTTTGAAACGCTCCTGTCAATGTTGAGTAAGGACACCCACCTGATGAATGGCTCCTGAGTGGTTCAGCGGTCTAAGGCACTGCATCTCAGGGCTAGAGGTGTCACTACAGACCCTGGTTCAGCGGTCTAAGGCACTGCATCTCAGGGCTAGAGGCATCACTACAGACCCTGGTTCAGTGGTCTAAGGCACTGAATCTCAGGGCTAGAGGCATCACTACAGACCCTGGTTTGATTCCAGGCTGCATCACAACTGGCTGTGATTGGGAGTCCCATAGGGTGGCGCACAATTGGCCCAGAGTTGTTAGGATTTGGCGGGCTAGGACGTCATTGTAAATAACAATTTGTTCTTAACTGACTTGACTAGTAAAATAAAGAAATTACGCATATAGAAGTAGGACTAGTCTACCTGGCCTGCAGGCAAATGTAGGCCTATAAATTTGCCAATTTGGGGATGTCTGATAGTATTTCTGTCACGGCTGTCTAGGACCAGTGGAGATGTGGAATCAGGAGCAGGAGACAGAGGGCCGGAGCAACAGTGTTTTAATAATAAATGCAAACGCAATAGCCATAGGGCACAGGGCGCGTGACAAAGTCCGCCAGGGGAAAACACATTCCCAAAAATTAAACACTCTGGAAAAGCGCACAGGGCGCAGCCCGGCAATACAATAGACAATATCCAGCGAAAAAAACAGCTACACTCGCAACTGTCTAGAGTAGACAATAAACAATCCCGCACGAGAACCCCAACTGAAAATACACACAAAATAACCCCCCACTAATGACAGACACGAAACAGGTGCAGGATAGACAGACAAAACCAAAAGACACAGAAACAACGATCGGTGGCAGCTAATAGGCCGGCGACGACGACCGCCGAGCGCCGCCCGACCGAGAAGGGGCGCCTCCTTCGTTAGATACTGTGACAATTTCTGATTATCTTAACTCAAAGTAATTTTTTCTTCACCTCAAACAGCAAGTAAACAAAGTCTGTTTTAAGAATCAATTGAGAATGACAATAGTTCCTCAATGTATTTGAACAATATTTCCATCTCTCTCCCTTTGATAACCACTTGGCATGAAAGGGAAAAATGTGATGCTCTGATCCAGTGGAAACATCATAAAATACCTGATTACTTCTTATCCCTTCCACAAATAACCTACAGCTGTGTCTGTCCTGAGCTCATTGGCATCGGAAACTCTGAGGGCCCAGAACATTTTATACAGTGTTTCAAGTTTGCTAGTGCAAGTTTTGGGGTGACCCAGTTGATATGATGTTTAAAGTTTGTTGCAGACAGGCCATGCGTAGCCAATGTGATGTATAGGATATTTATTTTGATCAGAATATTTTCTACCTGCAGGCTGCAATGTTTTTATGTGTTGGCTTTACGTGGGCTACTTTTACATAGTTGGCAATGGCAATAAAAGTTACTTTTAGATTTGTATGATTTTAATTTAGACAGAATTTAGATTAAAAACAGACAATGATTTTGACATACAAAGACTACTATAAATGAAGTTAAATTGTTCCATGACAATGTGCTTATGAAAATCATAACTGGCATGCAGATTGGTAGAAATGGTAAGATTACTTGGAAAAAGTTGCTGACCACTGGTGTACCGGCATCTTCAGGAGCTTAACGGCAGAATCTGCTAAGGCCAGCAGCAGTAGGAGAATTTTTAAATGTTTTATTTAACCTTGATTTAACTAGGCAAGTCAGTTAAGAACAAATTCTTATTTACAATGATGGCCTACCAAGGAACAGTGGGTTAACTGCCTTGTTCAGAGGCAGAATGACAGATTTTGACCTTGTCAGATCAGGGATTCAATCCAGCAACCTTTTGGTTACTAGCCCAACACTCTAACCACTAGGCTACCTGCCGCATCAGGATGTCACGCCCTGACCGTAGAGAGCCTTTCTATTTCTCTATTTGGTCAGGTCAGGCTGTGATTTGGTTGGCAATCTAGTTTTCTTATTTCTTTGTTTGGCCCGGGTATGGTCCCCAATCAGAGGCAGCTGTCTATCGTTGTCTCTGATTGGGGATCATACTTAGGCAGCCCTTTCCCCATTTGTGATTGTGGGATCTTGTCTATGTGTAGTTGCCTGCGAGCACTACGTAGCTTCACCTTTCGTTTTTTTTGGTGCTTTATTGTTTTCTGTGTGTTTCACTTCTCAAATAAAAGATGATGGAACCATACCACGCTGCGCTTTGGTCCGACAACTCTTATATCGGATGTGACACAGGAATATGTTTTTTTCTTCTGGTTAGGCAAGCTGGATCTCTGGCTCCCTTTTGAGTCATTTGTGTCTCTTAATAATTGAATCAAACAGTGTGCTTAAAGCATTCGACAGGTTCAGTACATATATTTGAATTTAGCGTGTGTCTATATGTGGAAAAATACACTTTTTTTTTTGTCTGGACAGTCATAGTATGTCCCCCCCCCCCACTTCTAAAGCCAAAGTTGTACCCCTGATCGTACACACAGTGTTTCAGTGACTCTGTTATTGTAGGAAACCAAGGAGAGTTTCCTGTTGGCTTTGGTGTTTATTCATCAAGACAGTCTCACATGGCTGGCCATTCTGAATACAGACAATAAGACACACACACACGTACACACACACACACGCACACACACAAACACGCACACAAACACAATCACTCACATGGCTGGCTAATACGAATACAGACAGCAGTAGACAGCAACAGGACCCTGAAGAATACACTGTATGTTATTATGAGGCGAGGTGGGTTACTAATTGCTGTTTTGTTTTCAATGGATTTATGATTTAATTTCTGGGGAAGTGTGTGTGTGTGTGTAGCGGGGGGGTGCTTTTGTGTGTGTGTGTGTGTGTGTGTGTGTGTGTGTGTGTGTGTGTGTGTGTGTGTGTGTGTGTGTGTGTGTGTGTGTGTGTGTGTGTGTGTGTGTGTGTGTGTGTGTACAGATGATTGCCAGTTTGTTGCTAATCCGTGTCCTGTTGAGAGGTCTGTACATCTAGCTGCTATTACCTGCAACCTGAATATAAGCCATTGTTTTTCACTGTGTATTTTTATATCATAAACCTTCATTTTAAATTTTTAACATATCAAAACTTAGAATTATGGCCCACATTCAGTCAATTGCAGATAAATGAAAGCCATACTGCAGGTTACCTAGAATGTTTATATTGTATTAGATATGTTTGCTAAATAACAAACTTTTCATCATGTGGACATTGTCATGGAGAACATTGTTGCAGAACATTATCACAGAGAGCACCAATTCTCTTTCTAACTATTAATACTGTCATCACAAAATCAGTCATCACAGAATCAGTCATCACAGAATCAGTCATCACAAAATCAGTCATCACAGAATCAGTCATCACAGAACCAGTCATCGCAAAATCAGTCATCACAGAATCAGTCATCATAAAATCAGTCATCACAAAATCAGTCATCACAGAATCAGTCATCAGAATGCTGCCTGTCCTTACAGAAGGACCATGTTAGCTTTTCAACACATGACATAATCAAATTGCACTATCAATTCAACACTCAGAGCTATAAAGTCTTGGTGGTTCCAAATGATGGAGGCCACTGTGTTCTTGAGGACCTTCAATGCTGCAGAAATGTTTTGGTACCTTTCCCCAGATCTGGCCCTTGACACAATCCTGTCTCGGAGCTCTACGAACAATTCCTTCAACCTCACGGCTTGGTTTTTGCTCTGACATGCACTGTCAACTGTGGGACCTTATATAGACAGGTGTGTGCCTTTCCAAATCATGTTCAATCAAATGAATTTACCACAGGTGGACTCCAATCAAGTTGTAGAAACATCTCAAGGATGATCAACGGAAACATGATGCACCTGAGCTCTATTTAGAGTTTCATATCAAAGGAGCTGAATACTTATGTAAATAAGGTATTTCTGTTTTTTATTTTTAATGCATTAGGTCTTCTTTGCAGATCCTCTCAATCTCTGTCAGGTTGGATTGGGAGCGTCAGTGCACAGCTATTTTCAGGTCTCTCCAGAGATGTTCGATCGGGTTGAAGTCCGGGCTCTGGCTGGGCAAATTCAAGGACATTCAGAGACATGTCCCAAAGCCACTTCTGCTTTCTCTTGGCTGTGTGCTTAGGATTGTTGTCCTGTTGGAAGGTGAACCTTCGCCGCAGTCTGAGGTCTTGTAGTGCTCTGGACTAGGTTTTCATCAAGGATCACTCTGTAATTTGCTCCGTTAATCATTCTCTCTATCCTGACTAGTCTCCCGGTCCCTGCCGCTGAAAAACATCCCCACAGAAAAAAATTGTTTTTTCTTTGTCATTTTGGTGTATTGTGTGTAGATTGATGAGGGAAATGTTTTACTTCATACATTTTATAATAAGGCTGTAACATTACAAAATGTGGAAAAAGGAGAAGGGGTCTGAATATTTTCTGAATGCACTGTATTATGACACATGGAGGAGTAGAGGAAACATTTGACTCATCAAATCAAATTACACTGCTCAAAAAAATAAAGGGAACACTTAAACAACACAATGTAACTCAAAGTCAATCACACTTCTGTGAAATCAAACTGTCCACTTAGGAAGTAACACTGATTGACAATAAATTTCACATGCTGTTGTGCAAATCGAATAGACAACAGGTGGAAATTATAGGCAATTAGCAAGACACCCCCAATAAAGGAGTGGTTCTGCAGGTGGGGCGGACAGACCGCTTCTCAGTTCCTATGCTTCCTGGCTGATGTTTTGGTCACTTTTGAATGCTGGCGGTGCTTCCACTCTAGTGGTAGCATGAGATGGAGTCTACAACCCACACAAGTGGCTCAGGTAGTGCAGCTCATCCAGGATGGCACATCAATGCGAGCTGTGGCAAGAAGGTTTGCTGTGTCTGTCAGCGTAGTGTCCAGAGCATGGAGGCGCTACCAGGAGACAGGCCAGTACATCAGGAGACGTGGAGGAGGTCGTAGGAGGGCAACAACCCAGCAGCAGGACCGCTACCTCCGCCTTTGTGCAAGGAGGAGCAGGAGGAGCACTGCCAGAGCCCTGCAAAATTACCTCCAGCAGGCCACAAATGTGCATGTGTCTGCTCAAACGGTCAGAAACAGACTCCATGAGGGTGGTATGAGGGCCCGACGTCCACAGGTGGGGGTTGTGCTTACAGCCCAACACCGTGGAGGACGTTTGGCATTTGCCAGAGAACACCAAGATGGCAAATTCGCCACTGGCGCCCTGTGCTCTTCACAGATGAAAGCAGGTTCACACTGAGCACGTGACAGACGTGACAGAGTCTGGAGACGCCGTGGAGAATGTTCTGCTGCCTGCAACATCCAGCATGACCGGTTTGGCGGTGGGTCAGTCATGGTGTGGGGTGGCATTTCTTTGGGGGGCCGCACAGCCCTCCATGTGCTCGCCAGAGGTAGCCTGACTGCCATTAGGTACCGAGATGAGATCCTCAGACCCCTTGTGAGACCATATGCTGGTGCGGTTGGCCCTAGATTCCTCCTAATGCAAGACAATGCTAGACCTCATGTGGCTGGAGTGTGTCAGCAGTTCCTGCAAGAGGAAGGCATTGATGCTATGGACTGGCCCGCCCGTTCCCCAGACCTGAATCCAATTGAGCACATCTGGGACATCATGGCTCGCTCCATCCACCAACGCCACGTTGCACCACAGACTGTCCAGGAGTTGGCGGATGCTTTAGTCCAGGTCTGGGAGGAGATCCCTCAGGAGACCATCCGCCACCTCATCAGGAGCATGCCCAGGCGTTGTAGGGAGGTCATACAGGCACGTGGAGGCCACACACACTACTGAGCCTAATTTTGACTTGTTTTAAGGACATTACATCAAAGTTGGATCAGCCTGTTGTGTGGTTTTCCACTTTCATTTTGAGTGTGACTCCAAATCCAGACCTCCATGGGTTGATAAATTGGATTTCCATTGATTATTTTTGTGTGATTTTGTTGTCAGCACATTCAACTCTGTAAAGAAAAAAGCATTTAATAAGATTATTTCTTTCATTCAGATCTAGGATGTGTTGTTTAAGTGTTCCCTTTATTTTTTTGAGCAGTATATATTGATCACATACACATGTTTAGCAGATGTTATTGGTCACATACACATGTTTAGCAGATGTTATTGCAGCTGTAGCGAAATGCTTGTGAGAATGAAAGAGGGTGAACGAGAGGGAAAGAAAGACTGTGCTAAACTATCAGCAGGGCGTCCTAATGAGACTAACTTCAGGCTTTTTCTACTAAATATATATTTTCAACCTAAACTTGGTTTTCTGCATGGGACACATGGTACAGGGTTTAATTTAAATCTCATCCTATCATTGGAACGTCACTGGAGTGTATACTATATTACTTTGTTAAACCCTACACAGTACACAATAAAAAATAAACAAAGTATGCACAGGTATACTCACATACTAAGCATACTTACCTGTCCATAATCAAGGCTTTACTGTGTTCTTTCTCTTTGTCTTTCATCCTCCTTCTGTCTTTCTCTGTCTCTCTCTGCATTTCTGTCTCTCTCTGTCTTTCTCTGTCTCTCTCTGCCTTTCTCTGTCTCTCTCTTTCCGTCTTTCTCTGTCTTTCTCTGTCTCTCTCTACGTTTCTCTGTCTCTCTGCATTTCTCTGTCTCTCTCTGCATTTCTCTGTCTCTCTCTTTCTGTCTTACTCTGTCTTTCTCTGTCTCTCTCTGTCTTTCTATGTCTCTCTCTGCGTTTCTCTGTCTCTCTCTGTCTTTCTCTGTCTCTCTGCGTTTCTCTGGCTCTCTCTTTCTGTCTTTCTCTGTCTGCATTTCTCCGTCTCTCTTTCTGTCTTTCTCTGTCTTTCTCTGTCTCTCTCTGCGTTTCTCTGGCTCTCTCTTTCTGTCTTTCTCTGTCTCTGCATTTCTCCGTCTCTCTTTCTGTCTTTCTCTGTCTTTCTTTGTCTCTCTCTGCGTTTCTCTGTCTCTCTCTTTCTGTCTTTCTCTGTCTTTCTCTGTCTCTCTCTGCGTTTCTCCGTCTCTCTTTCTGACTTTCTCTGTCTTTCTCTGTCTCTCTCTGCGTTTCTCCGTCTCTCTTTCTGTCTTTCTCTGTCTTTCTCTGTCTCTCTCTGTGTTTCTCTGGCTCTCTCTTTCTGTCTTTCTCTGTCTTTCTTTGTCTCTCTCTGCATTTCTCTGTCTCTCTCTTTCTGTCTTTCTCTGTCTTTCTCTGTCTCTCTCTGTGTTTCTCCGTCTCTCTTTCTGTCTTTCTCTGTCTTTCTGTCTCTCTCTGCGTTTCTTCGTCTCTCTTTCTGTCTTTCTCTGTCTTTCTCTCTCTCTCTCTGCGTTTCTCTGTCTCTCTCTGTCTTTCTCTGTCTTTCTCTGTCTCTCTCTGCGTTTCTCTGTCTCTCTCTTTCTGTCTTTCTATGTCTTTCTCTCTCTCTCTCTGCGTTTCTCTGTCTCTCTCTGTCTTTCTCTGTCTTTCTCTGTCTCTCTCTGCGTTTCTCCGTCTCTCTCTCTGTCTTTCACGGCGCCTGAAATACACCCACTCACACTGTGATTCAAGGCTAAGAGTATGACTAACCTGCCTGTACTCAGCAGAGGTACAGAGTGTGCGTGCGTGTGTGCGTGTTTTGTGTGTGTGTGCGTGGGTGGGTGGGCGTGCGAGTGTATGTACGTACGTGTGTGCATGCACTCGTGTATCTGCGTGCAGGTGTGGGTTTGCATTGTGTGAGAGACCTGGCTGTACTTCACAGAGGAACAGAGAGGAAAGAACAGCATGTCTGTGGTTAAGAAGACACTCTGGCAGGACTGGAGTTCTATTTATAATGGAATAAGTGGCCAGTGATTACCGATAGATCAATCGAAATATTGTGCAATCAGTTGTGCCTTATAGGGAATGGGGAAGAGTTCTGCTATATACACCACTAGGCCTAAACATACGTCAATGTAACATTATTACATTCAATCTAATATTGTTAAGCTTTTGCTAAAAAAAAACAATACTATGTAATCAATTTTACACCGCACCATACGTACATCAATCTAATATCGACGGGGCTGTAGCGGAGCGGGTCGTGAGTTTCAAGTTCCTTGGTGTCCACATCACCAACTAACTGTCATGGTCCAAACATACCAAGACAGTTGTGAAGAGGGCACAACAAATCCTTTTCCCCCTCACGAGACTGAAAAGATTTGGCATGGGTCCCCAGATCCTCAAAAGCTTCTACAGCTGCACCATCGAGAGCATCCTGACCGGTTGCATCACTGCCTGGTATGGCAACTGCTCGGCAACTGACCGTAAGGCGCTACAGAGGGTAGTGTGTACAGCCCAATACATCGCTGGGGCCAAGATTCCTGCCATCCAGGACCTCTATACTAGGCGGTGTTAGAGGAAGGCCCAAATAATTGTCAAAGACTCCAGTCACCAAAGTCATAGACTGTTCTCTCTGCTACCGCATGGCAAGCAGTACCAGAGCACCAAGTATAGGACCAAAAGGCTCCTCAACAGCTTCTACCCCCAAGCCATAAGACTGCTGAACAATTAATAAAATGCCACCGGACAATTTACATTGACCCCCCCCCCCCTTTTGTACACTGCTGCTACTCGCTGTTTATTATCTATGCATAGTAACTTCACCCCCACCTACATGTACAAATTTCCTCAACTAACGTGTACCCCCGGACACTGACTTGGTACCGGTGCCCCCTGTATATATCCTCGTTTTTGTTATTCTTATTGTGTTACTTTTTAATATTACTTTTTATTTTAGCCTACTTGGTAAATATATTATTAACTCTTCTTGAACTGCACTGTTGGTTAAGGGCTTGTAAGTAAGCATTTCACGGTAAAGTCTACACTTGTTGTATTCTGCGCATGTGACAAATAAAGTTTGATTTGATTTGATGTTATTACATTCATTTGTTTTCAGCGTTTACCTTTACCTTACTTTATGTTTTATTAATAGAACCCATTATGGATGGTTCTACAGTTTCTTTCTGTATAATTGATGGAGATCGTTGTGGATGTTGCTACGGTTACTATCTGTCACGCCTGCTCCCGCTCCCCCTTCCTGGCTCTCGAAGGCGCCAGGCTCCCCAGCATTATGCACTCCTGCCACCATCAGTACGCACACCTGCCTTCCCCCTGTCATGTGCATCAGCGATTATTGGACTCACCTGGACTCAATCACCTGTTTATTACCTCCCCTATATTTGTCAGTTCCACAGCTCTGTTCCCCACTGCTGCATTGATGTTTGTATGTCGTTGTTACCCATGTGCTGACGTTGTTCCTGTCTTGTTACCTGTCTGTTCGGCATTAAATGTTCAACTCCACGTACCTGCTTCTCATCTCCAGCGTCGGGCCTTACAGAATGCAGCAGCCATCAAACGAAGCATCAGGGAGTGCTGGCTTTTCGGTTAGTGGTGACAGCGGGTCCTGGGGCCGCCACCGATGGAACCGGGGTGACTGAGCCAGCTCGTCGGGTTGTCATGCCCTAGCTGGCTTGAGAGGTTTCTTGCCCCGATTGGCTCGGAAGGCGTCCATCCCACGTCAGGCTTCAGCCGGCTCGTCAGGCATCTACGCTTCAGCCGGCTTATCAGCCTCCCAGGTTCCAGCAGGATCATCAGGTTGTCATGCCTCAACCGGGTCGTCAGGCTCTCACACCTCTGCCAGTTCACCAGGCTCCCAAGCCTTTGCCGATTCGTCGGGCTGTTACGCCCCAAACGTCTGGTCCAGCGCCCAGGCCTCTGCCCATCAGGCTCGCCCAGGTGAGATGCCGGGTGGTGCCCCTAGAGGGTGGGGGGGTACTGTCACACCTGTTCCCGCTCCCCCTCCCTGGAGCTTGAAGTTGCCAGGCTCCCCAGCATTATGCACTCCTGCCGCCATCATTACGCACGCTGTTCCTGTCTTGTTACCTGTCTGTTCCGCATTAAATGTTCAACTCCCCGTACCTGCTTTTCATCTCCAGCATCGGGCCTTACAACTTTCTATATAATTGATAGAACCTATTGTAGATGGTTCTACAGTTACTTTCTGTATAATTGATAGAACCTATTGTAGATGGTTCTACAGTTACTTTCTGTATAATTGATAGAACCCATTGTAGATGGTTCTACAGTTACTTTCTGTATAATTGATAGAACCTATTGTAGATGGTTCTACAGTTACTTTCTGTATAATTGATAGAACCCATTGTAGATGGTTCTACAGTTACTTTCTGTATAATTGATAGAACCTATTGTGGATGGTTCTACAGTTACTTTCTGTATAATTAATAGAACCCATTATGGATGGTGCTACAGTTACGGTGCGCTCAATCGATGATTTATGACAATATATATACCCAGAATCCCCTTTGATAAATTGACTACCTGAACATGTCAGAACATGTAGAGTGGTGCTATGTTCCAGTTGAGAAGGTTTCACATTAGTCAGTATGATGAGCCAATGATCAGTCAATTCCCAGGAGAGGTTAGGCTAGATGCTCTGTCTGCAATCCACGTTTCAACTGCACTTTTCAACCATCTAGCTAGGCTACTATCCAGCTACCTGACTTGAACCGTCTAGCTAGCCTACTATCCACATACCTGACTTGAACCATCTAGCTAGCCTACTATCCAGCTACCTGACTTGAACCATCTAGCTAGCCTACTATCCAGCTACCTGACTTGAACCATCTAGCTAGCCTACTATCCAGCTACCTGACTTGAACCATCTAGCTAGCCTACTATCCAGCTACCTGACTTGAACCATCTAGCTAGCCTACTATCCAGCTACCTGACTTGAACCATCTAGCTAGCCTACTATCCAGCTACCTGACTTGAACCGTCTAGCTAGCCTACTATCCAGCTACCTGACTTGAACCGTCTAGCTAGCCTACTATCCAGCTACCTGACTTGAACCACAAGACGTACGTACTATAGAAGCTCAAGGGACATCTAGTCTCCACTCCACGGACATACAGCACTGAAGAAATGCTGCATCCCAAATGGAACCCTAGTCCCTATATAGTGCACTCATTTGTGCACTCATTTTGACTAGAGCCCTATGGGGTAGTGCACTATATACACTACCGTCAACAGTGAAGAGGCGACTCCGGGATGCTGGCCTTCCAAGCAGAGTTGCAAAGAAAAAGCCATATCTCAGACTGGCCAATAAAAATAATAGATTAAGATGGGCAAAAAGAACACAGACACTGGACAGAAGAACTCTGCCTAGAAGGCCAGCATCCCGGAGTAGCCTCTTCACTGTTGATGTTGAGACTGGTGTTTTGCGGGTACTATTTAATGAAGCTGCCAGTTGAGGACTTGTGAGGTGTCTGTTTCTCAAACTAGACACTTTAATGTACTTGTCCTCTTGCTCAGTTGTGTACTGGGGCCTTCCACTCCTCTTTCTATTCTGGTTAGAGTCAGTTTGCACTGTTCTGTGAAAGGAGTAGTACACAGCATTGTACAAGATCTTCAGTTTCTTGGCAATTTCTCTCATGGAATAGCCTTCATTTCTCAGAACAAGAATAGACTGACGAGTTTCAGAAGAAAGTTATTTGTTTCTGGTCATTTTGAGCCTGTAATCGAACCCACAAATGCTGATGCTCCAGATACTCAACTAGACTAAAGAAGGCCAGTTTTATTGCTTCTATAATCAGGACAACAGTTTTCAGCTGTGCTAACATAATTGCAAAAGGGTTTTTTAATGGTCAATTAGCCTTTTAAAATGATAAACTTGGATTAGCTAACACAATGTGCCATTGGAACACAGGCGTGATGGTTGCTGATAATGGGCCTCTGTACACCTATGTAGATATTCCATTAACATTCAGCCGTTTCCAGCTACAATAGTCATTTACAACATTAACAATGTCTACACTGTATTTCTGATCAATTTGATGTTATTTTAATGGACCAATTTTTTTTATTTTCTTTCAAAAACAAGGACATTTCTAAGTGATCCCAAACTTTTGAACAGTAGTGTAGGTATTAGGGTTCCATTTGGGGCACAACCCATAATATCTCCATAACTCAGCCCTAGTTATTCATGCTTTATACTTTAAAGGGCAGTGAACTATACAGACTACACTCCCTGTCTATAGATCACTATACAGTCTACACTCAGAAAACAGCTCCCTGTCTATAGATCACTATACAGTCTACACTCAGAAAACAGCTCTCTGTCTATAGATCACTATACAGTCTACACTCAGAAAACAGCTCCCTGTCTATAGATCACTATACAGTCTACACTCAGAAAACAGCTCCCTGTCTATAGATCACTATACAGTCTACACTCAGAAAACAGCTCCCTGTCTATAGATCAAACCAGGCCTCCACAGAAAGCCACTAGACCAGACCCATTAGAGGAAGACAACATGAAACTAAGACCATGGCTTTGTTCCAAGTGGTCCACTTTATCTCTTTAATAGTGCACTACGTTTGCTTCCCCATCCAGTTTAATAGAACATCTTAGTTGATGACCACAAGGGACATCTCTGTAAAGTGCATTACTAAGAAGACTCTTGTAACTAAGAGTGATCAGAGGCTGTGTTTCTCTCTAGAACGAGACAATTTGACTTGAACGAGCCAATAGAACCACTTTAACCCCTCAGTGAAACTGAAAGAGAAGTTTTAATCCAGGCTTTGTGATAACTGCTGTGCTGTGTAGTGTTAATCTGCAGGTGAAGAGTCAGGGTTTGTAATTGAAGCCTATTTAATGGATTAAGCACTGTTTGTTGGTGCTTAATGGGCGTAAGTTACCACATGCAAACTTAGCCTCATTACTACAGAATGTGGGGGTGTATCCATCCACAAAATTGCTTTTGGCTAAAATGGGCAGTAGGTAGTATAAACACAAAGACTACATAATAACATAAAGGCAAAGACTACATAACACCATAAACACAAAGACTACAAAACACCATAAACACAAAGACTACATAATACCATAAACACAAAGACTACATAACAACATAAACACAAAGACTACATAACAACATAAACACACAGACTACAAAACACCATAAACACAAAGACTACATAACAACATAAACACAAAGACTACATAACACCATAAACACAAAGACTACAAAACACCATAAACACAAAGACTACATAATACCATAAACACAAAGACTACATAACAACATAAACACAAAGACTACATAACAACATAAACACACAGACTACATAACACAAAGGCTACATAATACCATAAACACAAAGACTACATAACACCATAAACACAAAGACTACATAACACCATAAACACAAAGACTACATAACACCATAAACACAAAGACTACATAACACCATAAACACAAAGACTACATAACAACATAAACACACAGACTACATAACAACATAAACACAAAGACTACATAACACCATAAACACAAAGACTACATAACAACATAAACACACAGACTACATAACACAAAGGCTACATAATACCATAAACACAAAGACTACATAACAACATAAAGGCAAAGACTACATAACAACATAAACACAAAGACTACATAACAACATAAACACACAGACTACATAACACAAAGGCTACATAATACCATAAACACAAAGACTACATAATAACATAAAGGCAAAGACTACATAACACCATAAAAACAAAGACTACAAAACACCATAAACACAAAGACTACATAACAACATAAACACAAAGACTACATAACACCATAAACACAAAGACTACATAACACCATAAACACAAAGACTACAAAACACCATAAACACAAAGACTACATAACAACATAAACACACAGACTACATAACAACATAAACACACAGACTACATAACAACATAAACACAAAGACTACATAACACCATAAACACAAAGACTACATAACAACATAAACACACAGACTACATAACACAAAGGCTACATAATACCATAAACACAAAGACTACATAACAACATAAAGGCAAAGACTACATAACAACATAAACACAAAGACTACATAACACCATAAACACACAGACTACATAACACAAAGGCTACATAATACCATAAACACAAAGACTACATAATAACATAAAGGCAAAGACTACATAACACCATAAAAACAAAGACTACAAAACACCATAAACACAAAGACTACATAACAACATAAACACAAAGACTACATAACACCATAAACACAAAGACTACATAACAACATAAACACAAAGACTACATAACAACATAAACACAAAGACTACATAACACCATAAACACACAGACTACATAACACCATAAACACAAAGACTACATAACAACATAAACACAAAGACTACATAACACCATAAACACAAAGACTACATAACACCATAAACACAAAGACTACATAACAACATAAACACAAAGACTACATAACAACATAAACACAAAGACTACATAACAACATAAACACACAGACTACATAACAACATAAACACACAGACTACATAACACAAAGGCTACATAACCGTACCCATAAACACAAAGACTACATAACACCATAAACACAAAGACTACATAACAACATAAACACAAAGACTACATAACAACATAAACACACAGACTACATAACACAAAGGCTACATAATACCATAAACACAAAGACTACATAACACCATAAACACAAAGACTACATAACCCCATAAACACAAAGACTACATAACACCATAAACACACAGACTACATAACACAAAGACTACATAACACCATAAACACAAAGACTACAAAACACCATAAACACAAAGACTACATAACACCATAAACACAAAGACTACATAACCCCATCAACACAAAGACTACATAATACCATAAACACAAAGACTACATAACCACCATAAACACAAAGACTACATAACCCCATAAACACAAAGACTACATAACACCATAAACACACAGACTACATAACACAAAGACTACATAACACCATAAACACAAAGACTACATAATACCATAAACACAAAGACTACATAACCCCATAAACACAAAGACTACAAAACACCATAAACACAAAGACTACATAACCCCATAAACACAAAGACTACATAACAACATCAACACAAAGTCCCCTCACCAACACACTTCTATCTTGTTTGGCAGTTTTCTTTCCATTTGTCTCATAATTACCAAAGCTTCAGATAGATGCTTATAGGACACACATGAATCACTGTCACACAGAATAATGTCTCTGTCTCAGCTCTGTCTTAGCTCTGTCTCAGCTCTGTCTCAGCTCTGTCACAGCTCTGTCTCAGCTCTGTCTCAGCTCTGTCTCAGCTCTGTCACAGCTCTGTCACAGCTCTGTCTCAGCTCTTCTCAGCTCTGTCTCAGCTCTGTCTCAGCTCTGTCTCAGCTCTGCCACAGCTCTGTCTCAGCTCTGTCTCAGCTCTGTCACAGCTCTGTCTCAGCTCTGTCACAGCTCTGTCACAGCTCTACCTTTCACGTTTCTACCTGCAGCTTTCTAAACATTGCACACCGTTGAATCCACCCCTGATCTATGGTGCTATGACCCAGATGGGTAATATGGAAAACAGCCCCTGCTTATACTTTGCAGCCAGAAGTTCCTTTTAGAGGTGGAGAGAGGGAGGAGGAGTCCATAAGGTTAGAGGTGGAGAGAGGGAGGAGGAGTCCATAAGTTTAGAGGTGGAGAGAGGGAGGAGGAGTCCATAAGGTGTAGAGAGGGGGGAGGAGTCCATAAGGTTAGAGGTGTAGAGAGGGGGGAGGAGTCCATAAGGTTAGAGGTATAGAGAGGGGGGAGGAGTCCATAAGGTGTAGAGAGGGGGGAGGAGTCCATAAGGTTAGAGGTGTAGATAGGGGGGAGGAGTCCATAAGGTTAGAGGTGTAGAGAGGGAGGAGGAGTCCATAAGTTTAGAGGTGGAGAGAGGGAGGAGGAGTCCATAAGGTGTAGAGAGGGGGGAGGAGTCCATAAGGTTAGAGGTGTAGAGAGGGGGGAGGAGTCCATAAGGTTAGAGGTATAGAGAGGGGGGAGGAGTCCATAAGGTGTAGAGAGGGGGGAGGAGTCCATAAGGTTAGAGGTGTAGATAGGGGGGAGGAGTCCATAAGGTTAGAGGTGTAGAGAGGGGGGAGGAGTCCATAAGGTTAGAGGTGTAGAGAGGGGGGAGGAGTCCATAAGGTTAGAGGTATAGAGAGGGGGGAGGAGTCCATAAGGTGTAGAGAGGGGGGAGGAGTCCATAAGGTTAGAGGTATAGAGAGGGGGGAGGAGTCCATAAGGTTAGAGCTGTAGAGAGGGGGGAGGAGTCGATAAGGTGTAGAGGTGTAGAGAGGGGGGAGGAGTCCATAAGGTTAGAGCTGTAGAGAGGGGGGAGGAGTCCATAAGGTTAGAGGTGTAGAGAGGGGGGAGGAGTCCATAAGGTTAGAGCTGTAGAGAGGGGGGAGGAGTCCATAAGGTTAGAGGTGTAGAGAGGGGGGAGGAGTCCATAAGGTTAGAGGTGTAGAGAGGGGGGAGGAGTCCATAAGGTTATGGGTTGGGTTGGGGGGAGGAGTCCATAAGGTTATGGGTTGGGTCAGAGGGAGGATTCCATAAGGTTATGGGTTGGGTCAGAGGGAGGAGTCCATAAGGTTATGGGTTGGGTCAGAGGGAGGATTCCATAAGGTTATGGGTTGGGTCAGAGGGAGGATTCCATAAGGTTATGGGTTGGGTCAGAGGGAGGATTCCATAAGGTTATGGGTTGGGTCAGGGGGAGGAGTCCATAAGGTTATGGGTTGGGTCAGAGGGAGGATTCCATAAGGTTATGGGTTGGGTCAGGGGGAGGAGTCCATAAGGTTATGGGTTGGGTCAGAGGGAGGATTCCATAAGGTTATGGGTTGGGTCAGAGGGAGGAGTCCATAAGGTTATGGGTTGGGTCAGAGGGAGGATTCCATAAGGTTATGGGTTGGGTCAGAGGGAGGATTCCATAAGGTTATGGGTTGGGTCAGAGGGAGGATTCCATAAGGTTATGGGTTGGGTCAGAGGGAGGATTCCATAAGGTTATGGGTTGGGTCAGAGGGTGGGGTCAATAAGGTGAGAGGGGAGGAGGTGAGAGAGTGGATTGGGTCGGGTCAGGTTGGGGGGAGGAGTCCATAAGGTTATGGGTTGGGTCGGGGGGAGGATTCCATAAGGTTATGGGTTGGGTCAGAGGGAGGGGTCAATAAGGTGAGAGGGGAGTAGGAGAGAGAGTGTGTTGGGTCGGGTCGGGGGGAGGAGGTGAGAGAGTGGATTGGGTCGGGTCGGGGGGAGTAGGAGAGAGAGTGGATTGGGTCGGGTCAGGTTGGGGGGAGGAGAGAGAGAGTGTGTTGGGTCGGGTCAGGTTGGGGGGAGGAGAGAGAGTGTGTTGGGTTGGGTCGGATCGGGGGGAGGAGGAGAGAGAGTGTGTTGGGTTGGATCGGGTCGGGGGGAGGAGGAGGAGAGTGTGTTGGGTCAGGTCAGGTTGGGGGGAGGAGGAGAGATTGGGTTGGGGGGAGTAGGAGAGAGAGTGTGTTGGGTCGGGTCGGGGGGAGGAGGAGAGAGAGTGTGTTGGGTCAGGTCGGGTCGGGGGGAGTAGGAGAGAGAGTGTGTTGGGTCGGGTCAGGTTGGGGGGAGGAGGAGAGATTGGGTCGGGGGGAGTAGGAGAGAGAGTGTGTTGGGTCGGGTCAGGTTGGGGGGAGGAGGAGAGATTGGGTTGGGTCAGGTCGGGTCGGGGGGAGTAGGAGAGAGAGTGTGTTGGGTCGGGTCAGGTTGGGGGGAGGAGAGAGAGTGTGTTGGGTTGGGTCAGGTCGGGGGGAGGTGAAGAGAGAGTGGGTTGGGTTGGGTGTGGTCGGGGTGAGGAGGAGGAGAGAAAGTGGGTTGGGTTGGGTCTGGTCGGGGTGAGGAGGAGGAGAGAAAGTGGGTTGGGTGCTACAAATCTTACATCCTCCACTGCCTCCTCAGCATTCCCCCAGTGTGCTCCACACATTTTTGTAGCTATAGTCAGTGCTGTAAAAACCCAAGATGGAAAACTGCAATGTGGCCAGTAGCAGTAGCAATAACTCAGTCAGCATCGGTCAGAGCACAGAAGATAGGATCAATTAAGAGATTAGGCACATTCACATAGTCTTTAGTCCTTTCTTAATGTGTAGATTATCATACTATCAGATCTCATGACGCCTGGAGAAGTGTTTAACATCTCAGGAAACACATTAATACGATATACAGATGTAGGATCTTAGTTTGATCTCTTTTGTTGCTGGGAAGTTTTCTGCACAGCGGGAAATGCAAACTTGAAGTGTATTTGAGTTTTAAAAAGGCTTCTAAAATTTTTGTAATTTTCACAAAAATATGAGACTTGATTTTCCATAACAAAAAATGTATCAACCCCTACAAAAATATCCATTAATTATTTACAATAATTCACATTTCCTGTTGCTGCAGGATTATCTTCCTGCTGTAGCAAATTGGCTCAAATTAAGATCCTACATCTGTAGTAATCTTCTTCGCTGCGTGACTGCATTAAAGACTACCTGGAAAGCTATTATTTGATAACGTTTTATCACTCGCTCACTCATACATTTCACTAGTTCTGTCAGATGTAATGGAAATGGTGAGATCTAGCTAGGAAAGAGATGTTTTATCAAGACAGGCAGTGGGGTTGAAATGATGTCAGCCATGCTCAGCTCATTATGATAACATAAATCACGTCTCTACTTTCTGTGTTAGATTGGTCATTCTTCACCCTGCTGCACCTGGGAAATTATACGTGTCATTGTGGCTGTGCCATTGTGAGACTCTTAGATGGAGCTCAGCTCATTGCATTTCCACACACACACACACACACACACACACACACACACACACACACACACACACACACACACACACACACACACACACACACACACACACACACACACACACACACACACACAGTATTTCCATCACGATGTGGTACAGCTCTGTCTCTAAGGATCTAAGCCTGTAGGCTGTTTGCTAACTTAAGGCATTCACATACAGCGGCACTGTGGGAAGTTTTCACCTGAATCCTGAATCAAATCAAATCAAATCAAATTGTATTGGTCACATGCTTTGTAAACAACAGGTGTAGTAGACTAACTGTGAAATGCTTACTTTCCCAACAATGCAGAGAGAAAGTGTGAAATGCTTACTTTCCCAACAATGCAGAGAGAAAGTGTGAAATGCTTATTTTCCCAACAATGCAGAGAGAAAGAAAATAGAGAAATAATAGAAAAGTAATAACATGTAATAATAAAAGTTATAATGAAATATATATAAGACACAATGAGTAACGATAACTTGGCTATATACACAGGGTACCAGTACCGCGTCCATATGCAGGGGTACGAGGTAATTGAGGTGTACATATAGGTAGTGGTAAAGTGACTAGGCAACAGGATACCAGTACCGAGTCCATGTGCAGGGGTACGAGGTAATTGAGGTGTACATATAGGTAGTGATAAAGTGACTAGGCAACAGGATAGACAATAAACAGTAACAGCAGCGCATGTGAGGAGTCAAAAGAGTTAGTGCAAAAAGGGTCAATACAGAAAGTCCTGGTAGCTATTGGTTAACTATTTAACTAATTATTTATCAAACTTATGGCTTGGGGGTAGAAGCTGTTCAGGATCCTGTTGGTTTCAGACTTGGTGTATTGGTACCGCTAGCTGTGCAGTAGCAGAGAGAACAGTCTATGACTTGGGTAGCCTTCCTCTGACATCGCCTAGTATAGAGGTCCTGGATGGCAGGGAGCCTCGGCCCCAGTGATGTACTGGGCTGTACTCACTACCCTCTGTAGCACCATGCTGTAGCACCATGATGCCTTGCAGTTGACGTACCAAGCGGTGATGCAGCCAGTCAAGATGCTCTCAATGGTGCAGCTGTGTAACTTTTTGAGACTCTAAGGGCCCATGCCAAATCTTTTCAGCCTCCTGAGGGGAAAGGGGCATTGTTGTGCCCTCTTCCGACTGTGTTGGTGTGTGTGGACCATGATAGATCCTTAGTAATGTGGACACAGAGGAACTTGAAGATCTCGACCCACTTCACTACAGCCCTGTCGATGTAGTCCACGATCAGCTCCTTGGTCTTACTGACGTTGAGGGAGAGGTTGTTGTCCTGGCACCACACTGCCAGGTCTCTGACCTCCTCCCTATAGGCTGTCTCATCGTCGTCGGTGATCAGGCCTACCACCATCATGTCATCAGCAAACTTAATGATGTAAGGACAGAAGCAAGTACAGGGAGTGAACATTTAATGAAACACATACAGGAACACAATAAGGACAGCGTCTGGATAGGGGAAAACAAAATTACAATAATGCTGACACTGGGAGCAAACTGAGGAGCAGACAGATATATAGATATATATCAATGAAGTAAAGGAGTCCAGATGAGTCCAATGAGCGCTGATGCGCATAATGATGGTGACAGGTGTGTGTAATGAAGGGCAGCCTGGAGCACGCGAGCGCCAGAGAGGGGGAGCGGGAGCAAGCGTGACAAATGATGATGTTGGAGTAATGCTTGGCCACGCAGTTGTGGGTGAACAGGGACTACAGGAGGGGACTAAGCACCCACCCCAGAGGGGCCCCCGTGTTGAGGGTTAGCATGGCAGATGTTTTGTTGCCTACCCTCACCACTTGGGGGCGACCTATCAGGAAGTCCAGGATCCAGTTACAGAGGGAGGTGTTCAGTCCCAGGGTCCCAGCTTGGAGGGCACTATGGTGTTGAAAGCTGAGATGTAGTTAATGAACAGCATACTCACATTGCTATTCTTCTTGTCCAGGTGGGAGAGGGCAGTGTGGAGTGCAATAGATATTGCGTCATCTGTGGATCTGTTGGGGTGATATGCGAATTGAAGTGGGTCCAGGATGTCTGTGATGATGGTGTTGATGTGAGCCATGACCAGCCTTTCAAAGCATTTCATGGCTACAGATGTGAGTGGGCGATAGTAACTTATACAGGTTACCTTGGCATTCTTGGGCACAGGGACTATGATGGTTGGCTTGAAACATGTCGAGGTTACAGTCAGGGAGAGGTTGAAATTGTCAGGGAAGACACTTGCCAGCTGGTCAGCACATACTCTGAGTACGCGTCCTGGTAATCCGTCGGGCCCAGTGGCCTTGTGAATATTAACCTGTGGTAGGATCTCACATGAGTGAAGGCTGCTGAGGGACTTGTAGACAAGATCTGTCTAGCTGACTGAAAGGAGTATATTGAGGGAGGTTTGTGTGGGTTTAGGGTTAGGGTAAGGTTTATGGGATAGGTTTATGGTTAGAATTAGGGTTATGGGTTAGGGGTTAGGGTTAAAGTTACACAGACACATGATCTCACAGCTGGTGATGTTACTTTGGGAGGAGGAGATTAAACACGCCTGTGAAATCTGATGTTTGTTCTTTTCAAAAGCAGCCCTGCACCACCACACACACACACACACAAACACACATACACACACAGACACGCACACACACAGACGCACACAGACACACACAGACACACACACATACACTGCCAGCTGTCACATCCTCCCCTCTAATCTCTCTGGGCTTCTGGAAAAACAAGACAAATAAGATGTCAAGTGAGAAAAGAATGGTGTTTTTCAGAGGGCCCCTCTCTGTCTTAAAACAGTAACCTTCATTAATGCATGAATCACTTGTTTTACTGTACTATTCTATATTAACATTCTACAGAACTATTTTACTGTACTATTCTACAGTATTATTATACAATACCATTCCACAGTACTATTCTACAGTATTATTATACAATACTATTCTACAGTACTATTCTACAGTATTATTATACAATACCATTCCACAGTACTATTCTACAGTATTATTATACAATACTATTCTACAGTACTATTCTACAGTGCTATTCTACAGTACTATTTTACAGTATTATTATACAATACCATTCTACAGTACTATTCTACAGTACTATTCTACAGTATTATTATACAATACCATTCTACAGTATTATTATACAATACCATTCTACAGTACTATTCTACAGTATTATTATACAATACCATTCCACAGTACTATTCTACAGTACTATTCTACAGTATTATTATACAATACCATTCTACAGTATTATTATACAATACCATTCTACAGTACTATTCTACAGTATTATTATACAATACCATTCTACAGTACTATTCTACAGTACTATTCTACAGTATTATTATACAATACCATTCTACAGTATTATTATACAATACCATTCTACAGTACTATTCTACAGTATTATTATACAATACCATTCTACAGTATTATTATACAATACCATTCTACAGTACTATTCTACAGTACTATTCTACAGTATTATTATACAATACCATTCCACAGTACTATTCTACAGTACTATTCTACAGTGCTATTCTACAGTACTATTTTACAGTATTCTTCTATAGTACTATTATACAGTACTATTCTACATTACTATTCTACAGTACTATTCTACAGTACTATTCTACAGTACTATTCTACAGTATTATTCTACAGTACTATTCTACAGTGCTATTATACAGTATTATTCTATAGTACTATTATACAGTACTATTCTACAGTACTATTTTACAGTGCTATTCTATAGTACTATTATACAGTACTATTATACAGTTGTTGTCGTTGGTAGAAATGGAAGACCAAAACGCATCAGGTACGTGAATGCTCATCTTGATTTTTAATTACTCTCAAAAATGAACATACAAAATAACAAAACCGAAAAACGAACAACTAACAAACAGTCTGCAAAGCATAGGCTCAACACAGAACAATCACCCACAAATCACACACACAAACACACCCTAATATATGGGACTCTCAATCAAAGGCAGATAGACAACACCTGCCTTCAACTGAGAGTCCCAACCCCAATTAACCAAACATAGAAACACACACACTAGACTAACCATAGAATACAAACACATAGACCATCAACCAAAACCCCGGAAATACTAAATCAAACACCCTTTACACAAACACACCACCCCGAACCACATAAAACAAATACCCTCTGCCACGTCCTGACCAAACTACAAAAACAATTAACCTTATACTGGCCAGGACGTGACAGTACCCCCCCCTTAAAGGTGCTACCCCAGAAGCACCTTAACAAAAAATAACCCCAAGCAACACCAAAAAAAAAGTCCCCTTTTCTAAAGGGAGGGAAGGGAGGGTGGCTGCCGTCAACGACGGCACTGTGCTACACCCCCCCTCCCCAATCCACCTATTTCTGGAGGTGGCTCCGGCTCAGGCCGTTCCAGGCTGTCGGGGCAGTCTGGCAGCTCGGGACAGTCTGGGCAGTCTGGCAGCTCGGGACAGTCTGGCAGCTCGGGACAGTCTGGGCAGTCTGGCCACTCGGGACATTCAGGGCAGTCTGGCCACTCGGGACATTCAGGGCAGTCTGGCCACTCGGGACATTCAGGGCAGTCTGGCCACTCCGGCAGTTCAGGGCAGTCTGGCCACTCCGGCAGTTCAGGGCAGTCTGGCCACTCCGGCAGTTCAGCGCAGTCTGGCCACTCCGGCAGTTCAGCGCAGTCTGGCCACTCCGGCAGTTCAGCGCAGTCTGGCCACTCCGGCAGTTCAGCGCAGTCTGGCCACTCCGGCAGTTCAGCGCAGTCTGGCCACTCCGGCAGTTCAGCGCAGTCTGGCCACTCCGGCAGTTCAGCGCAGTCTGACCTCTCTGGCGACTGTTGACTGGCGGGCAGCTCTGACGACTGTTGACTGGCGGGCAGCTCTGACGACTGTTGACTGGCGGGCAGCTCTGACGACTGTTGACTGGCGGGCAGCTCTGACGACTGTTGACTGGCGGGCAGCTCTGATGACGACTGTTGACTGGCGGGCAGCTCTGATGACGACTGTTGACTGGCGGGCAGCTCTGATGACGACTGTTGACTGGCGGGCAGCTCTGATGACGACTGTTGACTGGCGGGCAGCTCTGATGACGACTGTTGACTGGCGGGCAGCTCTGATGACGACTGTTGACTGGCGGGCAGCTCTAATGACGACTGTTGACTGGCGGGCAGCTCTAATGACGACTGTTGACTGGCGGGCAGCTCTGATGACGACTGTTGACTGGCGGGCAGCTCTGATGACGACTGTTGACTGGCGGGCAGCTCTGATGACGACTGTTGACTGGCGTGGCTGGGTTGACGCACTTGTAGCCTGGTGCGTGGTGCTGGTACTGGGCTTACCAGATTATGAACACGCACCTCCAGGCTAGTGCGGGGAGCGGGAACAGGACGAGTCGGACTGGGTTGACGCACTTCCGGGTCCGCACGAGAGACAGGAGCTGGAAACCCAGGGCTATGGAGGCGCACAGTCGGTCTAGATCTTACCTCCTGCACAACCCGCCTTGGCTGGATGGAACTAGTAGCCCTGTAGGAGCGGGGTGCTCGTACAGGGCAGACTGGGCTGTGCAGGGGCCTGATGGTAGCCGTGCGTAGAGCGGGAGTTGGGTAGCCTGGTCCTCGGAGGCGTACCGGCGACCAGATGCGCTGCGCAGGCATCCTCCTACCAGGCTGGATGCCCGCTCTAGCACGGCACCTGCGAGGGGCTGGAATAACGCGCACCGGACTGTGCGTGCGTATGGGTGAGATAGTGCGCTCCTCAGCAAAACATAGCGCTCTCCACCGCATACGCTCCTCCATATAACCACGGGTAGCTGGCTTCCGGCTCTTCTTACGCCTAGCCAAACTACCCGTGTGCCCCCCCCAAAAAAATTATTGGGGGTGCCTCTCGTGCTTCTCCTTCAGCGTGTCCATGGCCTCGTACCACCACCTCTCTGCCTTGGCTGCCTCAATTTCCCACTGCGGGCGGCGATAATCCCCAGCCTGATGCCAAGGTCCGGCCCCGTCCAGAACTTCCTCCCAGGTCCACTTCTCTCTTTTGTCCAATTTGAAATTCCTCTGCTCCGTCCTCTGCTGCTTGGTCCTGGAATGGTGGGTGATTCTGTCACGGTTGTTGTTGGTAGAAATGGAGGACCAAAACGCAGCAGGTACGTGAATGCTCATCTTGATTTTTAATTATCTTCAAAAATGAACATACAAAATAACAAAACCGAAAAACGAACAACTAACAAACAGTCTGGCAAGGCAAAGCTCAACACAGAACAATCACCCACCAATCACACACACAAACACACCCTAATATATGGGACTCTCAATCAAAGGCAGATAGACAACACCTGCCTTCAACTGAGAGTCCCAACCCCAATTAACCAAACATAGAAACACACACACTAGACTAACCATAGAATACAAACACATAGACCATCAACCAAAACCCCGGAAATACTAAATCAAACACCCTTTACACAAACACACCACCCCGAACCACATAAAACAAATACCCTCTGCCACGTCCTGACCAAACTACAAAAACAATTAACCTTATACTGGCCAGGACGTGACAACAGTACTATTATACAGTACTATTATACAGTGCTATTCTATAGTACTATTATACAGTACTATTATACAGTACTATTATACAGTGCTATTCTACAGTACTGTATGCTTCTAATAAACAAGGTCTTACCTGGCATCAAAGGAGACTGATTCCCCAGAGGTTTGGGTTGGGCTTGATCGTAATTGTTTGCGTCAGCCTCGTTCTCCATGTCATGTTAAGTGTTGAGATCACAATGGACACATGTAATCTGAGGAGCATCTGCCTGTCTGAATCTATAAGTCTCTGGGTGAAGCTTCCATGTCATATTCATGTTAGCATAATGTCTTAACAAGAACAAATTAGGCATGCAATGAACAGGGAAGCACTGCAAGATTGATTCCCTATTTACTATAGAGTGCACTACTTTTGACCAGGGCCCTATGTCAAAAAGTAGTGCACTATATAGGAAATAGGGTGTAATTTGAGTCACAACCCAAGCAATGAAACCCTTTCAGCTCATTTTATACTTCTGTAGCAAGGAACAGATGACATGAAGACTGAATGCCAGATGCCAATGTTGGCTTCATAATGTTGTTGCCCTAAAATAAACACTCGTAAAAACCTCATTAAACCTCATGCATGTCCATACACATATCCAGAGTAAGTTGATCTGAATGAGCCCTACCGTTATGTAAAGTTATTTTCGGCATCCCACACCTTTATATCTCGATGCACCCCACCTCTTCAAAGCACTGGTTTTAGGACAGCTCCAGGAACAATATGGTGCTCCAATATATAGATCCATGCATCCCCATCCTATCTGGTCAGGATCTGTTCAACTGCTAGGGATTGGATGAGGAGAGATGGGATGAGGAGATATGGGACGAGGAGGGATGGGATGGAGAGGGATGGGGAGGGATGGGATGAGGAGGGATGGGATGAGGAGATATGGGACAAGGAGGGATGGGATGAGAAGAGATGGGATGGAGAGGGATGGGATGAGAAGAGATGGGATGAGGAGGAATGGGATGAGAAGAGATGGGATGAGGAAAGATGGGATGAGGAAAGATGGGATGGGGAGAGATGGGATGAGGAGGGATGGGATGAGAAGAGATGGGATGAGGAAAGATGGGATGAGGAAAGATGGGATGAGAAGGGATGGGATGAGGAGGGACGGGATGGGGAGAGATGAGATGAGGAGGGATGGGATGAGGAGAGATGTGATGGGATGGGGAGGGATGGGATGAGGAGGGATGGGATGAGGAGGGATGGGATGAGGAGGGATGGGATGAGGAGAGATGGGATGAGGAGGGATGGGATGAGGAGGGATGGAATGGGATGAGGAGAGATGGTATGAGGAGAGATGGGAAGAGGAGAGATGCTGGAGGAGGGATGGGATTAGGAGGGATGGGATGAGGAGAGATGGTATGAGGAGAGATGCTGGAGGAGGGATGGGATGAGGATTTTTAAGGTGTGTGTGACAGGAAGCTCAGCTCCAGGGGTCCTGATGGGGTCCTGATGGGGACCAGGGCTGCCCTGCTGTCTGCCTGCTGAGAGGGGAGAAATTGGCTTGAAATCTGCATCCAGGTGTGATTGAGATAACCACCTCCAGCTGTGTGCACGCAAATGCTCACACAGACACGAATACACACACGCGCACACATACACACGCACACAAAGAGCCCTGGAGAGGCTGTTGTTGCAGGAAAGAGCCGTCTCTGATCTTAGAAGAGTCTAAATGCCCAAAAAATATATTTAACTATGATGTCAATGAGTAGCAGGCGCAGGAGTCACTGTTGTAGTACCATGGTTATTCTTGACACTGGTAACAAACAATCCCTTTGCTACCTAATTGAGCTCCTTGAAGGTTACAGTGCAATTATATTGTGGGTTAGGAGAGGTGATGTGAAAAAGAAACACGTCATAAAATATAACTTTGCTCTCCTTTTTTCTCCACTCATTTTCTACTTCAGCAGAACTCAACAGTAGGGCTCTGGTCAAAAGTAGTGGACTATATAGGGAATAGGGAGTAATTTGGGACGAAACCCCAATCTCTGCAACAAAATACTGCAAAGGAGTTGATGTTGGTGTTTACCTTTACCGGCTGTTGGCTAATTTCCTTGGTAGAATTATATAATGAATCCCTCTGTGTTTTGTAAAAATGTAATTCAAGGATGTGAAAACCTGCTGGTCAGCATCTGCATCTACTGCAGACATCTGTAAACCACTTTGAGGCAGAACTACAACAAACCAAATTAGGTTGGAGATGCTTTTTGAGTATTCTGGCAGCAAACATCCCAATTCGATTATTATATTCATCCCATCTGGCTTGATGCTAATGTATTAGGAAAGTGGTTTTGAATACAAGTCTGTGGATTGGTATCATATCTCCAGTATCTGACTTTCTGACTTCTCCCTCTTCATTAGAAGCGCTGCACTCCTCCTGAAGACTGCGTCCCAAAATGGCACCCTTGACATGTGCCCTGGTCAAGAGTAGTGCACTAAGTAGAGAAAAGGGTGCCGTTTGGGACACAGACGAAGCCTTTCATTTGTGACTGTGAAGAGTCAGCATATTTAGTCAGCAGGATACGCACCGACGTGGAATTGAATTTGCCAGACTATAGAGTGTGCTGTGGTCTCTAGGGAAATGACAGGACATTATACAAAGCTTTCTGCTGAATCCACGCCGTTCGCCTTGAAGCACCACCTTGAACTAAGAGCAGCCAAGTTAAAGCAAAACTTCACTCATTGGACAGATATGTCATCAGCAAGCTTGCTATTTCAATACAGGCCTACACTTTGTCCATATTTTCAATCTACACTAACCTGCAGGTTGCATATGGAAACAGAACTTGATGTCTGCTGGCAAGGCTTGCTAGATATAAGGCGTGTTACATATAAGGCTTGTTTGATATAAGGCTTGTTAGATATAAGGCTTGTTAGATATAAGGTTTGTTAGATATAAGGTTTGTTAGATATAAGGCTTGTTAGATATAAGGTTTGTTAGATATAAGGTTTGTTAGATATAAGGCTTGTTAGATATAAGGCTTGTTAGATATAAGGTTTGTTAGATATAAGGTTTGTAGATATAAGGTTTGTTAGATATACGGCTTTTTAGATATAAGGCTTGTTGGATATAAGGTTTGTTAGTTAAAAGGCTAGTTAGATATAAGGCTTGTTGGATATAAGGTTTGTTAGTTAAAAGGCTTGTTAGATATAAGGTTTGTTAGATATAAGGCTTGTTAGTTAAAAGGCTTGTTAGATATAAGGTTTGTTAGATATAAGGCTTGTTAGTTAAAAGGCTTGTTAGATATAAGGTTTGTTAGATATAAGGTTTGTTAGATATAAGGTTTGTTAGATATAAGGTTTGTTAGATATAAGGTTTGTTAGATATAAGGTTTGTTAGATATAAGGCTTGTTAGATATAAGGCTTGTTAGATATAAGGTTTGTTAGATATAAGGTTTGTTAGATATAAGGCTTGTTAGATATAAGGTTTGTTAGATATAAGGTTTGTTAGATATAAGGTTTGTTAGATATAAGGTTTGTTAGATATAAGGCTTGTTAGATATAAGGCTTGTTTGATATAAGGCTTGTTAGATATAAGGCTTGTTGGATATAAGGCTTGTTTGATATAAGGCTTGTTAGATATAAGGCTTGTTAGATATAAGGCTTGTTGGATATAAGGTTTGTTAGTTAAAAGGCTTGTTAGATATAATGCTTGTGAGATACAAGGTTTGTTAGATATACAGTTGAAGTCAGAAGTTTACATACACTTAGGTTGGAGTCATTAAAACTCGCTTTTCAACCACTCCACAAATTTCTTGTTAACAAACTATAGTTTTGGCAAGTCGGTTAGGACATCTGCTTTGTGCATGACACAAGTAATTTTTCCAACAATTGTTTACAGACAGATTATTTCACTTATAATTCACTGTATCACAATTCTGGTGGGTCAGAAGTTTACATACACTAAGTTGACTCTGCCTTTAAAAGCTTTTAGGAGTAATCTTACCTCATTTGTATGTACCACTAACACCATATCACACCATATAACGCCATATAACACCATATAACACAACATAACAACTCCTCATAACATCATATAACACCATATAACACAAGATAACAACTCCTCATAACATCATATAACACCATATAACACAAGATAACAACTCCTCATAACATCATATAACACCATATAACACAACATAACAACTCCTCATAACATCATATAACACCATATAACACAACATAACAACTCCTCATAACATCATATAACACCATATAACACAACATAACAACTCCTCATAACATCATATAACACCATATAACACAACATAACAACTCCTCATAACATCATATAACGCCATATAAACACAAGCATAACAACTCCTCATAACATCATATAACACAAGATAACAACTCCTCATAACATCATATAACACCATATAACACAGCATAACAACTCCTCATAACATCATATAACACCATATAACAACTCCTCATAACATCATATAACACCATATAACACAACATAACAACTCCTCATAACATCATATAACACCATATAACACAAGTTAACAACTCCTCATAACATCATATAACACCATATAACACAAGATAACAACTCCTCATAACATCATATAACCCCTCATGAGGGGTTGGTTTAAATGCGGAAGACACATTTCAGTTGAATACATTGTCATGACGTTGGCCTGTGGGTAAGGTTTATGACCCCCCCCCATAAATACCTTTCTCTCTTCCCCTCTCTGAATCTACTGAAGGACCTGAATAGCCTGTGTTAAATATAGAGAGTCTGGGAACATCAAACAAATGGCGAAAGGTACCACATATTTTGTTAATAAAACCAGTTGGAAATATGCTTGGGAACGTAATGAGTATGTATGTCAGTTCGGTTGTCATCTGAGACATTATGACTGATGACAGGACGACATAAACTGTATCTGAGAAAGTATCCACCCTCTAGTTATCAGAGTCACATGGAATTGTTATGCAATTGAAATGTTTGATATTGAAAATGTTTGTTAGGAGATGAAATGTAATTTTAGCTTCCGAATGAGAGATTTGGGTTTTCATAAGGAAAGTGCCCTGCTCGATCAGTGGCCCAACCCTGTGAAGAGACCAAGGGGTTATAAACGATGAAACACCTCCCTCCCCCTCCCCACTATATAATCCTTTGACGAAAAGATAACCACGTTATTCCAGTACGGGAGGTCTGCAGCCTCTACGTTAGAAGGACACACATGTCAAGTACAGAACTAAGCCAACCTCAGCGTGAGCTTTGGTGGCGAATGGTATGAACTTTGAGCTTATTCACTACAGAAGTGCTACTTCCTAGCCGTTGAGTTAGCAGCGGCCGCTGCTTACGTGGGCTAGGAAAGGACGGACGACGGATCCAGTCTAACAACCAGACGAAGATACCACCACGTATCCAATTGACCACCAGAGACATTCTTCCGAGTAACAGGAAGATCTGTTGGCCAACCCGGCCAGCATCTACGACCAATCTACCGAAGCGCAGCTCAGAGTAAATATTTATTGCATTTTCCTTTTCCAAATGGGCGGTAATTTAGAATGCATAAGATAATGTATTTACGATAGCATAGCTGCTGTTTCTTTGTTCCTAAATCTTCCCGCTCTTTCATTCAAGCCCAACCCCCTTTCCTTTGTGTAACCAGCTTTCATACAGGTTCCGTTCACCAGGGGTGAATTCTGTATGACATCATTGTATTCTGTGTATTTGTAATTCTGTGTGATTAGTTAGGTATTTAGTAAATAAATAATTAAACCCAATTTTGTATTGCTGATTCAACTTGTTAGCCAGGGTTCGTGAAGATAGCCAAGAACTTACAACTTTCATTATGAGACTGATAATAAGACAAGGGTTAAGAGTGACTGCTATCGTTGTAAAATATTACAAAGTATTTTAAGAGTTTATTCGGAAGATAACAGCTCTATAAACGTTCTTCCGTGGTGCCCCGACTTTCTAGTTAATTACATTTACATGATTAGCTTAATCAGGTAATATTAATTACAGAGAAATCATTTTATAAGTTAGCATGTCATATCACTTAATCCGGCATAGCCAAAGACACGACAACATTCAGTCGGACAAGTCACTAGGAATCCCCCTTTCCCCTTTCCCTTAAAATGTTAAGGACTTGTAAGTAACCATGTCACTGTAAGGTCTGCACCTGTTGTATTCTGCGCATGTGACAAATCAAATTTAATTCGATTTTGATTTGATTTGACACAAATCTTCAAAACACTTGTTTGGTTGTAGTGTGTAATAGTCTCTGGTTCTCTTTTTACTGTGTCCCCGTCTTCTTGTACTTCTTCATCACCATTGCGGAGTACAACGGCTTTGCAAGTGCCTTATTTTGGGCGGGGGGAAGGAGCTCTCGACTCACTTTGTTCATGGTGACGGTCAATGACAGTGAAAGAAATTGTCCATGGTGACCTTTCACCCCTTGCCAATGTAAGGTTCTCGCTCACGTGCTGCACAATGTGGATCTTTTCCCAGATATTGAAAGACCTTCAGCATGTAGAATTAAGCACGTTCTCACTGTGTAGCCTACTCCAAGTAGTTCAGAGTAGACTGATAAGAGTGCATTGGGTGGACTGATATAGGGTACATTTTGAGATTATAATTAGAAAAGATCAATACAATGAATTGGCCCGCCCTGTTTTTTTGTTTCTTCTCGCTCATTCACCCCATTTCTCCCCCCATCATACTTTCCTTAATTGATTTAATCTGTTGTTATATGTGTGAAATATGTTTCGGGTGTAATGGCTGTTGTAGGGAGTAGACCAAGGCGCAGCGTGGTTAGTGTTCCTCTTGTATTTATTAAACTGAGAACACTATGAACACTATAAACAAAGAAACAAAAAACGACAGCCCACAGTTCTGTCAGGTTAGACAACTAAACAGAAATTAACCACCCACAAACACAATGAAAACAAACCCTACTTAAATATGGTCTCTAATCAGAGTCAACGAGATTCAGCTGCCTCCAATTAGAGTCCAACCCCAAACAATTCCAACATAGAAATAGATACCCTAGAATAAACATAGAAATAGAAGAACATAGAACATAACCCAAAAACACACAGACAAACACCCCCTGCCACGCCCTGACCAAACTACAATAACAAATAACCCCTTTTACTGGTCAGGACGTGACATCGGGATAGCTTAGGTTCACATTAAAGACAATTATCAGCTGGGTACTGCACTTTCAACTGTCAAGAGAAGGAAGGGCAACGGGGGAAAACCATTCAAAAAATGACATGCCCTCCTAAAACTGGTTGGAACTGCAGTTCTGTTTGTGATATTTAGATTCTAACACCGACAGTGTGTTATATAGACATTTAGGAAAAGTCAAGAATGACTTTAGAAATTGTAGAGGTATACTTATTTATTTATTTATTTATTTATTCATGAGCCGTCAAAATGGCTGCTTTAGCGGTTCTAGTGTTAATGATGGATCATGATTGTAAAATAGAAACTGACACATCAATTTATGATTCTAGAACAACACAGAAATGTCTTCAAACAATGAACTATGATGTTTTCATAGGACATCATTGCCTGTACAATAGAACAGTAGAGTATCTACTACTATGATGTTTTCATAGGACATCATTGCCTGTACAATAGAACAGTAGAGTATCTACTACTATGATGTTTTCATAGGACATCATTGCATTTACATTTACATTTTAGTCATTTAGCATACGCTCTTATCCAGAGCGACTTACAGTAGTGAATTGCCTGTACAATAGAACAGTAGAGTATGTACTACTATGTTATTTTGACCACGATGCTGGATGCTCCTCTCCTACATTAATAAACAAAACAAAAACAATAACAAATGTGCCTGGGGCTGGACCAGTGGCCCTGTTTCACGTAATGTCGATTCCAGACACAAACCATTAAGTATGCGAGTAGCCTACCGAGACAGTGTTAGTATAAAACTCCAGACCAGGGGTCCTTACTGTACAGGGGAAGGTAGCGCACATAATGGTTCATAAACAACTTCAAGGTGGTGTGTGGGGGGGGGGGGGGGGGGGGGGGGGAATATCATGTTAGATATTTTCCCAAATTATGTTTTTTCAGTTTTTCCTAGTTGTATATATTTTTTTGTTTTTCATTCTCAAAATTATAATTGTTCATAGAGAAGAAAAAAAATGGGATGTTCTGAGTCCATGTCAATACTTAAATCACATCAGGTCTCGAAGAAAACTAACAAATTAGTTAGTGAGCTAGTGAGGAATGTGCCCTCTAATGCTAATGTGCCGGTCTAGTGATGGTTCTGTACTGCTGCTGCTCATTTCAGGGCAATGTTAGAAAATAACAAATAACAGATACAAATGATTTACTTACTCATGATATACCTCTGCCAGGTAAGCCTATTTCTCATTTCATTGAGAAGGTTTTGGGGAAAGTATTTCTATAAAGCCACAAGATATTTATCACATCAACTAACTACACACGGAGTGATAGACAAACGCACACACCACACAAACAGACAGGCAATATTGCTGGATATAAATGGGCAGATATTGTGTTTGATTTGGCTTTTTAAGCCAGTAGCCAGGGTGTCATAATGTCAATGTTGATTAGATAGTAGCTGGGAGCTTGCGGTGTCTGATACTTGTGAGAATTGTTTATGACAGTTTGCGGTGGAAAACATGAACAATGGCATGTACATTCAGAACTGCCAGCTACTGGTGTTGACCTGTTGGAGACCCCTGCTCCAAACCGTTCGTATTCATAGAGGATGGTGAGAAACGGCTCATGTTTGTCTAATGACTCATTATTTATAACTGCACCTGTTCTGAGACTTGACATGATATTACCATAGTAACACCACAGGGATGAATCAGGTAGTGTTTTGATATATATCTACTATGTATATATTCTGCTCTGACCTCTACGTGAAAAATCGAATTGATCCTGGATCCTATGCCAACTTTATTGTTCTTTAGTCACTGACCATTTTGAAAGTATTCAGACCCCTTGACTTTTTACAAGTTTTGTTACGTTATCGCCTTATTCTAAAATGTATTAAATAGTTTTTTTCCCCTCATCAAACTACACACAATACCCCAAAATGACAAACCAAAATCAGGTTTTTAGAAATTATTAAAAATATAAAACCGAAATATGACATTTACAAAAGTATTCAGACCCTTAACTCAGTACTTTGATGAAGCACCTTTGGCAGCGATTACAGCATTGAGTCTTCTTGGGTTTGACGCTACAAGCTTGGCAAATCTGTATTTGGGGAGTTTCTCCGATTCTTCTCTGAAGATCCTCTCAAGCTCTGTCAGTTGGACTGGGTGTCTTGCTGCACAGCTATTTTCAGGTCTCTACAAAAATGTTAGATCGGGCTCAAGTCCGGGCTCTGGCTGTGCCACTCAAGAACATTCAGAGACTTGTCCTGTAGCAACCTCTGTGTTGTCTAGGCTGTGTGCTTAGGGTCGTTGTCCTGTTGGAAGGTGAACCTTCATCGCAGTCTGAGGTCATGAGCGCTCTGAAACAGATTTTCATCAATTATCTCTCTGAATCTCTCTCCGTTCATCTTTGCCTCGATCCTGACTAGTCTTCCAGTCCCTGCTGCTGAAAACCATCCCCACAACTTGATACTGCCACCACCATGCTTCACCATAGGGATGGTGCCAGGTTTCCTCCAGGCATGATGCTTGGCATTCAGGCCAAAGAGTTAAATCTTGGCTTCATCAGACCAGAGAATCTTGTTTATCATGATCTGAGAGTCCTTTAGGTGCCTTTTGGCAAACTCCGAGCGGGCTGTCATGTGTCTTTTACTGAGGAGTGGCTTCCGTCTGGCCACTTTATCATAAAGGCCTGATTGGTGGACTGCTGCAGAGATGGCTGTCCTTCTGGAAGGTTCTCCCATCTCCACAGAGGAACTCTAGAGCTCTGTCAGAGTGCTCATCAGGTTCTTGGTCACCTCCCTGACCAAGGCCCTTCTCACCTGATTGCTTAGTTCGGCCAGCACTAGGAAGAGTCTTGGTAGTTCCAAACTTCTTCCATTTAAGAATGATGGAGGCCACTGTGTTCTGGGGACCTTTAATGCTTCAGAAATGTTTTGGTACCCTTCCCCAGATCTGTGCCTCGACACAATTCTGTCTCAGAGCTCTACGGACAATTATTTTGACCTCATGGCTTGGTTTTTCATCTGACATGCACTGTCAACTGTGGGACCTTATACAGACAGGTGTGTGCCTATCCAAATCATGTTCAATCAATTGAAATTACCACAGGTTGACTCCAATCAAGTTGTATGAACATCTCAAGGATGAGCAATGGAAACAGGATGCACCTGAGCTCTATTTAGAGTTTCATCAAATGGTCTGAATACTTATGTAAATAAGGTATTTCTGTTCTTTATTTTTAGTACATTTGCAAACATTTCTAAAAACCTGTTTTCACTTTGTCATTGTGGAGTATTCTGTGTAGATTGCTGAGGAATAAAAAAAAAAAAACTATTTTAGATCCATAAGGCTGTAACTTAACAAAATGTAGAAAAAGTCAAGGGGTCTAAGTACTTTCCGAAGGCACTGTACACTATATCACCAAAAGTATGTGGACACCTGCTCGTCAGATATCTCATTCCAAAATCATGGGCATTAATATGGAATTGGTCCCCCCTTTGCTGCTGTAACAGCCTCCACTCTTCTGGGAAGGTTTTCTACTAGATGTTGGAACATTGCTACGGCGGCTTGCTTAAATTCAGCCACAAGAGCATTAGTGAGGTCGAGCACTGATGTTGGGCAATTAGGCCTGGTTCGCAATCGGCGTTCAAATTCATCCCAAATGTGTTCGATGGGTTGAGGTCAGGGCTCTGTGCAGGCCAGTTCTTCCACACCAATCTCGACAAACCATTTCTGTATGGACATCACTTTGTGCACAGGAACATTGTTATGCTGAAACAGGAAAGGGCCTTCCCCAAACTGTTGCCATTATATGCTGTAGTGTTAAGATTTCCCTTCACTGGAACTAATGGGCCTAGCCTGAAACATGAAAAACAGCCCAGACCATTATTCCTCCTACACCAAACTTTACAGTTGGCACTATGTATTGGGGCAGGTAGCGTTCTCTTGGCATCCGCCAAACCCAGATTCGTCCATCGGACTGCCAGATGATGAAGCGTGATTCATCACTCCAGAGAACGCATTTCCACTGCTCCAGAGTCCAATGGCGGTGAGCTTTACACCACTCCAGAGAACGCATTTCCACTGCTCCAGAGTCCAATGGCGGTGAGCTTTACACCACTCCAGAGAACGCGTTTCCACTGCTCCAGAGTTCAATGGCGGCGAGCTTTACACCACTCCAATCGACGCATGGTGATCTAAGGCCTACCATGGAAACCCATTTCATGAAGCTCCTGAAGAACAGTTCTTGTGCTGACATTGTTTCCAGAGGCAGTTTGGAACGCGGTAGTAATATATACCATATAGCAGATGCTTTTATCCAAAGCAACTTACAGTCATGCACGCATACATTATTTACTAATGGGTTGTCTCAGGAATCAAAACCACTATGCTGGCATTGCAAGCACGATGCTCTACCAACGGAGCTACAGAGGACCACTAGCATTAGGTAGTGAGTGTTGCAACCAAGGACAGATGATTTGTACGCGTTACATGCTTCAGCACTCGGCGGTCCAGTTCTGTGAGCTTGTGTGGCCTACCACTTTGCGGCTGAGCCGTTGTTGTTCCTAGATATTTCCACTTGACAATAACAGCACTTACAGTTGACCAGGGCAGCTCTAGCAGGGCATAAATTTGACGAACTGACTTTTTGGAAAGGCGGCATTCTATGACGATGCCATGTTGAAAGTCACTGAGCTCTTCAGTATGGTCATTCTACTGCCAATGTTTGTCTCTGGAGTTTGCATGGCTATGTGCTCCATTTTATATACTTGTCAGCAACGGGTGTGGATGAAATAGCAGATACCACTATTTTGAAGGGGTGTCCAAATACTTTTGTATATATAGTGTAAAACACAGTAACTGACCCTGTCTGTGCAGAATAGTCCAGGACAAAGGGTAAATAAGCCAATGGGAGTTTGTATGTGTGCTAAACATAGAGTCAATATTTGTGCAGATGAGCATAATGAGGAGAAGTATGGAGGGATGGACAAAGAAACAGACCACGGCAGGTACACAAATAACATGATGTGTACCTGGAGAAAGATGGCAGATGAAGAGGGTTGGAAAGGTCTTTAGGGAAAGAGCGTGAAGGTCGCAGAAAGAGAGAGAGGGATTGAGAGAGGGAAAGGAGGAATGGGGCGATATTGCTGATCCCACAGCTATTGTTTGCAGTAATAACGTGTCTATGAACCAGTGTTATGCTGTTAGCACTGAGGCGGTGTGCACTAGTAGGACGTCTACTGTGTGCAGCTCACTCTGCACTAACATAAATAACATGAGCATGTCTACTTTTGCTAAGCTTCTCTGTAAAGGAATAAAAACAATCAAGCATCCTAGAAAAGTGCAAAAATTATCCCACGTTAAAATATGTAGCCTAAGAAACGAGGTTCAAGAAGTCAATAACTTGCTAGTAACAGATGACATTCATATTCTGACTATCACTGAAACTCACTTAGATAATACCTTGGAAGATACAGTGGTAGCAATACATGGTTAAAAACATCTACAGAAAACACAAAAATGCCAATGTGTCACGTCCTGACCATTGTGTGCTCTTATTTTCTATGGTAGAGTAGGTCAGGGCGTGACTGGGGGGTTTATTCTAGTTTAATTTTTCTATGTTTGGGTCTAGTTTCTGTTTTTCTATGTTGGGGTTTTTGGATGATCCCCAATTAGAGGCAGCTGGTCATCGTTGTCTCTAATTGGGGATCATATTTAAGTAGTTGTTTTTCCCACCTTTGTTTTGTGGGAGATTATTTTGAGTTAGTGCATGTAGCACCTCTTCGTCACGGTTTGTTGGTTTGTTGATGGTTTATTGTATGTCTTGCATAGTTTCACATTATAATAAAATATGTGGAACGATATTCCCGCTGCGCCTTGGTCCGTTCCTACACACAAACTTGACACAATGGGGGAGATGTTGTGGTCAATATTAAGAACCACATTCCTGTAAAGCTTAGAGAGGATCTCATGTTAAATACTGTTGAAGTAATATGGCTACAGGTTCATCTGCCTCACCTAAAGCCCATTCTTGTGTGAGTCCACCAAGTGCTAAAAGTCAGTATGTGGATAATCTGTATGCAATTCCTGATAATGTATGTGATATCAACAGAGGTATATTTTCTGGGTGATTTCAATATTGACTGACTTTTATCAAGCTGCCCACTCAAGAAAAAGTTTCAAACTGTTATCAGTCAACCTATCAGGGTATTTACAAACAGCAGAAGAATGAAATCATCAACATGTATTGATCACAACTTTACTAATGCTGCAGAAATTGGCTTTAAAGCAAATGCATCGGATGTAGTATCCAAATCCATCGGATGTAGTGATCACAATATATTAGCCATATCTAGGAAAACCAATGTTCCAAAGGCTGGGACCAATATAGTTTATAAGAGGTCATACAATAAGCTTTGTAGTGATTCTTATGTTGATGATGTAAAGAGCATTTGCTGGTCTATGGTGTGTAATGAGTCTATGGTGTGTAATGAGTCTATGGTGTGTAATGAGTCTATGGTGTGTAATGAGTCTATGGCGTGTGGTGAGGAGCAACCAGATGCTGCACTTGACACATTTATGATATTGCTTATTCCAGTTACCAATAAGCATGCACCCATTAAGAAAATGACTGTAAAAACTGTTAAATCCCCTTGGATTTGTTTATTTTATTTATTTCACCTTTATTTAACCAGGTAGGCCAGCTGAGAACAAGTTCTCATTTACAACTGCGACCTGGCCAAGATAAAGCAAAGCAGTGCGACAGAAACAACAACAGAGTTACATGGAATAAACAAGTGTACAAAATCAAATCAAATCAAATCAAATGTATTTATATAGCCCTTCGTACATCAGCTGATATCTCAAAGTGCTGTACAGAAACCCAGCCTAAAACCCCAAACAGCAAGCAATGCATGTGAAAGAAGCACGGTGGCTAGGAAAAACTCCCTAGGAAAAACTCCCTAGAAAGGCCAAAACCTAGGAAGAAACCTAGAGAGTAACCAGGCTATGAGGGGTAGCCAGTCCTCTTCTGGCTGTGCCGGGTGGATATTATAACAGAACATAGTCAAGATGTTAAAATGTTCATAATTGACCAGCATGGTCAAATAATAATAATCATAGTAGTTGTCGAGGGTGCAACAAGCACGTCCGGTGAACAGGTCAGGGTTCCATAGCCGCAGGCAGAACAGTTGAAACTGGAGCAGCAGCACGGCCAGGTGGACTGGGGACAGCAAGGAGTCATCATGCCAGGTAGTCCTGAGGCATGGTCCTAGGGCTCAGGTCCTCCGAGAGAAAGAAAGAAAGAAAGAAAGAAAGAAGAAAGAAAGAAGAAAGAAAGAAAGAAAGAAAGAAAGAAAGAGAGAAAGAGAGAATTAGAGAGAGCATATTTAAATTCACACAGGACACCGGATAAGACAAGAGAAATACTCCAGATGTAACAGACTAACCCTAGCCCCCCGACACATAAACTACTGCAGCATAAATACTGGAGGCTGAGACAGGAGGGATCAGAAGACACTGTGGCCCCATCCGATGATACCCCCGGACAGGGCCAAACAGGCAGGATATAACCCCACCCACTTTGCCAAAGCACAGCCCCCACACCACTAGAGGGATGTCTCCAACTACCAACTTAGACAAGGCCGAGTATAGCCCACAAGATCTCCGCCATGGCACAACCCAGACAGGAAGACCACGTCAGTGACTCAACCCACTCAAGTGACGCACCCCTCCCATGGACGGCATGGAAGAACACCAGTAAGCCAGTGACTCAGCCCCTGTAATAGGGTTAGAGGCAGAGAATCCCAGTGGAGAGAGGGGAACCGGCAAGGCAGAGACAGCAAGGGCGGTTCGTTGCTCCAGCCTTTCCGTTCACCTTCACACTCCTGGGCCAGACTAAACGTAATCATAGGACCTACTGAAGAGATAAGTCTTCAGTAAAGACTTAAAGGTTGAGACTGAGTCTGCGTCTCTCACATGGGTAGGCAGACCATTCCATAAAAATGGAGCTCTATAGGAGAAAGCCCTACCTCCAGCCGTTTGCTTAGAAATTCTAGGGACAATTAGGAGGCCTGCGTCTTGTGACCGTAGCGTACGTGTAGGTATGTACGGCAGGACCAAATCGGAAAGATAGGTAGGAGCAAGCCCATGTAATGTTTTGTAGGTTAGCAGTAAAACCTTGAAATCAGCCCTTGCCTTAACAGGAAGCCAGTGTAGGGAGGCTAGCAGTGGAATAATATGATACCATTTTTTGGTTCTAGTCAGGATTCTAGCAGCAACAGAAAAAAAAGAAAGTCTATATACAGTGTGTGCAAATGGCATGAGGAGGTATGGCAATAAATAGGCCATAGTAGCAAAGTAATAAAAATTTAGCAGATTAACACTGGAGTGATAGATGAGCAGATGATGATGATCAGATGATGGTGTGTAAGTAGTGATGCTGGTGTGCAAAAGAGCAGCAAAGTAAATAATGGATTGAGGAGGAATTTAAAAATGGTATGGTTGAGAGGGATGAGGCAAAAGGAATGGCAAATAGGTCTGGCTGCACAACCGACAGGCAAACGTACTGATAATTGAGAAATCATGTAACTAAACTGAATAAAAAGAGGAAGAAACTATACTATGAAAATAGATAAATGACGTAAAGAATGAAAGTAAAAAGCTTTAGAGCACCTTAAATGAAATTTGGGCAAAAATGAAAAGTCAGCTCCATCATTCATTGAATCAGATGGCTCATTCATCACAAACCCCACTGATATTACCAACTACTTTAATGGTTTTTTTCATTAGGAAAGACAAGCATTGTAAATTTGAATTCGGTAAACTGAGTGTGGAAGAGGTGACAAAATCATTGTTGTCTATCAACTATGACAAGCCACCGGGGTCTTTCAATTTGGATGGAAAATGACTGAGGATAATAGCGGACGATATTGCCACTCCTATTTGCCTTATCTTGTGTTTGACCAGACACAATGCTATTTTACAGTAAACAAATTGACAACAGACTTTCAGCACGCTTATAGGGAAGGATATTCAACAAGCACAGCACTTACACATATGACTGATTATTGGCTGAGAGAAATTGATTAAAAACATTTCTGGGGGCTGTTTTGTTAGACTGCAGTACGGCTTTTGACATTATTGATCATAGTCTGCTGCTGGAAAAACGTATGTGTTATGGCTTTACACCCCCTGTTATAATGTGGATAAAGAGTTACTTGTCTAACAGAACACAGAGGATGTTCTTTATGGAAGCCTCTCCAACATAATCCAGGTAGAATCAGGAATTCCTCAGGGCATCTATCTAGGCCCCTTGACTAAAGCCAGTGTGTCTATGTATGCAGATGGTTCAACACTATACACATCAGCTACTACAGCAAGTGAAATCACTGCAACACTTAATAAAGAGCTGCAGTTAGTTTCAGAATGGGTGGCAAATAATAAACTAGTCCTAAATACTAAAACAACTAAAACCATTGTATTTGGGACAAATCATTCACTAAACCCTAAACCTCAACTGAATCTTGTAATGAATAATGTGGAGATTGAGCAAGTTTAGGTGACTAAACTGGTTGGAGTAACCCTAAATTGTAAACTGTCATGGTCAAAACATATTGATACAACAGTAGCTAGGATGGGGAGAAGTCTGTCCATAATAAAGTGCTGCTCTGCCTTCTTAACAGCACTATCAACAAGGCAGGTCCTACAGGCTCTAGTTTCTACCTTCTTAACAGCACTATCAACAAGGCAGGTCCTACAGGCCCTAGTTTCTACCTTCTTAACAGCACTATCAACAAGGCAGGTCCTACAGGCCCTAGTTTCTACCTTCTTAACAGCACTATCAACAAGGCAGGTCCTACAGGCCCTAGTTTCTACCTTCTTAACAGCACTATCAACAAGGCAGGTCCTACAGGCCCTAGTTTCTACCTTCTTAACAGCACTATCAACAAGGCAGGTCCTACAGGCCGTAGTTGTCACACCTGGACTACTGTTCAGTCATGTGGTCAGGTGCCATGAAGAGGGACTTTGAATGGAATTGGCTCAGAACAGGGCAGCACGACTGTCCCCTTAAATGTACACAGAGAGCTAACATTCAAATAATATGCATGCACATTTTTCATGGCTCAAAATGGAGGAGAGATTGACTTCATCACCACTTGTTTTTGTAAGGAGTGATGACAAGCTGAATGCACTGAGCTTGAAAACTACTAGCAAGCAGCACGGACACCCATGCATAACCCACATGACATGCCACCAGAGGTCTCTTCACAATCCCCAAGTCAAAAACAGACTATGGGAGGCACACAGTACTACATAGAGCCATGGCTACATGGAACTCTCTTCTACATCAGGTAACTGATGCAAGCAGTAGAATCAGATTAACAAAACAGATATTAAAACATTGTATGGAACAGCGGGGATGGTGAGAGACAAACAAACAGGTACAGACACACGCATACGCACATACACGCTAGCACACACACACGCTAGCACACACACGCTAGCACATACACGCTAGCACACACACGCTAGCACACACACGTACTTTGTAATATTGTTGTATGGTGGTATTATACATTTTGTATTGTAGATATGTAGTGATGTAATAATGTTATATGATGTACTGCTGTATTTTGTTTAATATGTAATGTAAGTGCCTTAATGTGTTTGGACCCCAGGAAGAGTAGCTGCTGCCTTGGCAACACCTAATGGAGATTCATAATAAATACAAATAGTGAGAGAGATTTTTTTTTAACCTTTATTTAACTAGGCAAATCAGTTAAGAACAAATTCTTAGTTACAATGACGGCCTAGGAACAATGGGTTAACTGCCTTGTTCAGGGGCAGAATGACAGATTTTTACCTTGTTAGCTCAGGGATGCAATCTAGCAACCTTTCTGTTACTAGCCTGACACTCTAACCACTAGGCTACCTGCCGCCCCAATGGATGAAGAGGGAGAGATGGAAGGAGAGGGATGAAGAGAGGGAGAGATGGAAGGATAGGGATGAATTGAAGGAGAGATGGAAGGAGAAGGATGAATAGAGGGAGAGATGGAAGGGGAGGATGAAGAGAGGGAGAGATGGAAGGGGAGGATGAAGAGAGGGAGAGATGGATAGATGAGACAACAGAAATGTATCTAGGGGACGTATTGCAGACATTCCATTGCATTAGTAATAATGAATACATGGCCCTGGGTGATATTAATTGATTTTCTCTCTGTGTGGCTGGAAGCCTGCATACAGATGCTCACAGAGATAATGATTTTAACCTGTGTACAGAACTGTCTCTGCTTTCACCATCAAGGATACCCACAGAGACAGCGAGAGAGACAGAGAGAGAGACAGAGAGAGAGAGAGAGACAGAGAGAGACACAGAGACAGAGACAGAGACAGAGACAGAGACAGAGAGAGAGAGAGAGAGAGACAGAGCGAGAGAAAGATAGAGACAGACAGACAGACAGACAGACAGACAGACCGACAGACAGACAGACAGACAGACAGACAGACAGACAGAGACTGTTTCAAAAGCTTTATTCATGTTCTACTCTTCCATTGATTAAAAGCTTTATTTAATGTTCCATTCTTTCCATTGATTTATTGGCAACTCAGAACATTTGATAGAAGTCCAACATATATAGCCTAATCTGTATGGATGGAGTTTCTCATGTACTATACTGAACAAAAATATCAACGTAACACGCTACAATTTTACTGAGTTACAGTTCATATAAGGATATCAGTCAAATTAAATGAATTCATAAGGCCCTAGTCTATAGGTTTCACATGATTAGGCAGGGGAGCAGCCATGAGTGGGCCTGGGGACAGCATAGGCCAACCCACTTGGGAGACTGGCCCACCCATTGGGGAGCAAGGACCAGCCAATCAAAATACACTTTTCCCAGAAAAAAGCTTTATTACAGACAGAAATACTCCTCAGTTTCATCAGCTGTCCGGGTGGCTGGTCTCAGATGATCCCGCAGGTGAAGAAGCTGTATGTGGAGGTCCTGGGCTGGCGTGGTTACACGGGTCTGTGCTTGTGAGGCCGGTTGGATGTATTTCATTAACATGAAAGGATCTGGCTACAGCTCTGGTGGACATTCTTGCAGTCAGCATGCCAATTGCACGCTCCTTCTAAACTTGAGACATCTTTGGCAAGGTATTGTGTGACAAAACTGCACATTTTAGAGTAGCCTTTTATTGTCCCCAGCGCAAGGTGCACCTGTGTAATGATCGTGCTGTTTAATCAGCTTCTTGATATGCCACACCTGTCAGGTGGGATGGATTATATTGGCAAATGAGAAATTGCTCACTAACAGGGATGTAAATACATTTGTGCAGAAAATTAGAGAGGAATACGCTTTTTGGAAAATGTCTGGGATCTTTCATTTCAACTCATCAGAGAGAGAGAGAGAAGAAGAGAGGAACTCAGAGAGAGAGAGAGAAGAAGAGAGGAACTCAGAGAGAGAGAGAAGATGAGAGGAACTCAGAGAGAGAGAGAGAAGAAGAGAGGAACTCAGAGAGAGAGAGAAGATGAGAGGAACTCAGAGAGAGAGAGAGAAGAAGAGAGGAACTCAGAGAGAGAGAGAAGAAGAGAGGAACTCAGAGAGAGAGAGAGAAGAAGAGAGGAACTCAGAGAGAGAGAGAGAGAGCACACTAATGATAGGTTTTTAGGCATCACCTCTGGGAACCTGACTGTGCCTCATCTGCCAGAAATTAATACAACTTGTGCTTTTATGCCACTAATTTCCTGAGCTGGGTTTCTACAGTTGGCATGTTGGTGAGAATACTCCAGAGTCTGCCGTCATTTCACAGAGGAGGAGAGATTGTTATGTTTGAGTTCGCCGAGTTCCTCTCTGTCTCTCTGTCTCTCTCTCTCTCTCTGAGTTCCTCTTCCTCTCCGCATGGCCTCTGTGTTTTCGTGCTCTCTCTCTCTTTCTCTCCCATTTCTCCCTCTAACATACTTTCCCCCCTCTCTCTTTCACTCCCTCTTTCTCTCTGAGTTCCTCTCTTCCTCTCTGCATGGCCTCTGTGTGTTTGTGCTCTCTCTCTCTCTCCCATTCCTCCCTCTCTGTCCCAATTTCTCTCTCTTACTTTCTCCCCCCCTCTCTCTCCCCCCCTCTCTGTCTCTATTTCTCTCTCTGCCCCCGCCCCCCTTCTCTACCTCTCTGTCTAGTTGCTCTGATTGGTGCTTCCGGCATAACAGCTTGGAAAATGGATAATATCTCATTTCTGCGATTATCAAATGAATGTGGAATATTTTAGATCCATTAAGATTGTTTTTAACTAAATGAGACGATCTCAAGTGTGTATGTGTGTTTGTGTGTTTGTGTGTGTGCGTGTGTGTGCGTGCGTGTGTTTGTGTGTGTGTTTGTGTGTGTGTTTGTGTGTGTGTGCGTGTTTGTTTGTGTGTGTGTGTGTACGTGCGTGTGTTTGCGTGTGTGTGTGTGTGTGAATTAGTTAGTGTGAATTATTATTATCATTATTAACATGGTCTAAATATCATGTTGATCTGCTGTATAATACACACAGAATCCCACTTGTGGTCTCCATGACAGCCTTAAATAACTGGAACAAATGGAATCTTCTTCCACGTTCCATGATGACACTAAGTAGTGTTGAGAATGATATGACAAGGTTGATTCCAAATAGATTCTAAAGTGAGTCCATACTTACACTTGTCACCCTGACTACACGATGTTCCCTGTCTCCTCTCCTGTCTCCTCTCCTGTCTCCTCTCCTGTCCCCTCTCCTGTCCCCTCTCCTGTCTCCTCTCCTGTTTCCTCTCCTGTTTCCTCACCTGTTTCCTCTCCTGTCTCCTCTCCTGTTTCCTCTCCTGTCTCCTCTCCTGTTTCCTCTCCTGTTTCCTCACCTGTTTCCTCTCCTGTCTCCTCTCCTGTCTCCTCTCCTGTCTCCTCTCCTGTCTCCTCTCCTGCCTCCTCTCCTGTCCCCTCTCCTGTCTCCTCTCCTGTCTCCTCTCCTGTCTCCTCTCCTGTCTCCTCTCCTGTCCCCTCTCCTGTCTCCTCTCCTGTCTCCTCTCCTGTCTCCTCTCCTGCCTCCTCTCCTGTTCTCCTCTCCTGCCTCCTCTCCTGCCTCCTCTCCTGTCTCCTCTCCTGATCTCCTCTCCTGTCTCCTATCATGTCTCCTCTCCTGTCTCCTCTCCTGTTCTCCTCTCCTGTTCTCCTCTCCTGTCTCCTCTCCTGCCTCCTCTCCTGTCTCCTCTCCTGTCTCCTCTCCTGTTCTCCTCTCCTGTCTCCTCTCCTGTTCTCCTCTCCTGTCTCCTCTCCTGTCTCTTCTCCTGCCTCCTCTCCTGCCTCCTCTCCTGCCTCCTCTCCTGCCTCCTCTCCTGCCTCCTCTCATGTCTCCTCTCCTGTTCTGTTCTCCTGTTCTCCTCTCCTGTCTCCTCTCCTGTCTCCTATCCTGTATCCTATCCTGTCTCCTCTCATGTCTCCTCTCCTGTTCTCCTCTCCTGTCTCCTCTCCTGTCTCCTCTCCTGATCTCCTCTCCTGTCTCCTATCCTGTCTCCTCTCCTGATCTCCTCTCCTGTCTCCTATCATGTCTCCTCTCCTGTCTCCTCTCCTGTCTCCTCTCCTGTCTCCTATCCTGTCTCCTATCATGTCTCCTCTCCTGTCTCCTATCCTGTCTCCTCTCCTGATCTCCTCTCCTGTCTCCTATCATGTCTCCTCTCCTGTCTCCTATCCTGTCTCCTCTCCTGTTCTCCTCTCCTGTCTCATATCCTGTCTCCTATCCTGTCTCCTCTCCTATCTCATATCCTGTCTCCTCTCCTGTCTCCTATCCTGTCTCCTATCCTGTCTCCTCTCCTATCTCATATCCTGTCTCCTCTCCTGTCTCCTATCCTGTCTCCTCTCCTGTCTCCTCTCCTGTTCTCCTATCCTGTCTCCTCTCCTGTTCTCCTCACTCTCTCTCCCATTCCTCCTTCTCTGTCCCAATTTCTCTCTCTTACTTTCTCCCCCATCTCTCTCTCTCGCCCCCTCTCGGTCTCTATTTCTCTCTCTCTCTCTGAGTTCCTCTCTTCCTCTCTGCATGGCCTCTGTGTGTTTGTGCTCTCTCTCTCTCTCCCATTCCTCCCTCTCTGTCCCAATTTCTGTCTCTTACTTTCTCCCCCCCTCTCTCTCCCCCCCTCTCTGTCTCTATTTCTCTCTCTGCCCCCGCCCCCCTTCTCTACCTCTCTGTCTAGTTGCTCTGATTGGTGCTTCCGGCATAACAGCTTGGAAAATGGATAATATCTCATTTCTGCGATTATCAAATGAATGTGAATATTTTAGATCCATTAAGATTGTTTTTAACTAAATGAGACGATCTCAAGTGTGTATGTGTGTTTGTGTGTTTGTGTGTGTGCGTGTGTGTGCGTGCGTGTGTTTGTGTGTGTGTTTGTGTGTGTGTTTGTGTGTGTGTGCGTGTTTGTTTGTGTGTGTGTGTGTACGTGCGTGTGTTTGTGTGTGTGTGTGTGTGTGAATTAGTTAGTGTGAATTATTATTATCATTATTAACATGGTCTAAATATCATGTTGATCTGCTGTATAATACACACAGAATCCCACTTGTGGTCTCCATGACAGCCTTAAATAACTGGAACAAATGGAATCTTCTTCCACCTTCCACGTTCCATGATGACACTAAGTAGTGTTGAGAATGATATGACAAGGTTGATTCCAAATAGATTCTAAAGTGAGTCCATACTTACACTTGTCACCCTGACTACACGATGTTCCCTGTCTCCTCTCCTGCCTCCTCTCCTGTCTCCTCTCCTGTCTCCTCTCCTGTCCCCTCTCCTGTTCTCCTCTCCTGTTCTCTCCTGTCTCCTCTCCTGTTCTCCTCTCCTGTCTCCTCTCCTGTCTCTTCTCCTGCCTCCTCTCCTGCCTCCTCTCCTGCCTCCTCTCATGTCTCCTCTCCTGTTCTGTTCTCCTGTTCTCCTCTCCTGTCTCCTCTCCTGTCTCCTATCCTGTCTCCTATCCTGTCTCCTCTCATGTCTCCTCTCCTGTTCTCCTCTCCTGTCTCCTATCCTGTCTCCTCTCCTGATCTCCTCTCCTGTCTCCTATCATGTCTCCTCTCCTGTCTCCTCTCCTGTTCTCCTCTCCTGTTCTCCTCTCCTGCCTCTTCTCCTGTCTCCTCTCCTGTCTCCTATCATGTCTCCTATCCTGTCTCCTATCCTGTCTCCTCTCCTGATCTCCTCTCCTGTCTCCTATCATGTCTCCTCTCCTGTCTCCTCTCCTGTCTCATATCCTGTCTCCTATCCTGTCTCCTATCATGTCTCCTCTCCTGTCTCCTCTCCTGTCTCCTCTCCTGTTCTCCTATCCTGTCTCCTCTCCTGTTTCCTCTCCTGTTCTCCTCTCCTGTCTCCTATCATGTCTCCTCTCCTGTCTCCTATCCTGTCTCCTCTCCTGATCTCCTCTCCTGTCTCATATCCTGTCTCCTATCCTGTCTCCTCTCCTATCTCATATCCTGTCTCCTCTCCTGTTCTCCTATCCTGTCTCCTCTCCTGTTCTCCTCACGCTCTCTCCCATTCCTCCTTCTCTGTCCCAATTTCTCTCTCTTACTTTCTCCCCCATCTCTCTCTCTCGCCCCCTCTCGGTCTCTATTTCTCTCTCTCTCTCTGAGTTCCTCTCTTCCTCTCTGCATGGCCTCTGTGTGTTTGTGCTCTCTCTCTCTCTCCCATTCCTCCCTCTCTGTCCCAATTTCTCTCTCTTACTTTCTCCCCCCCTCTCTCTCCCCCCCTCTCTGTCTCTATTTCTCTCTTTGCCCCCGCCCCCCTTCTCTACCTCTCTGTCTAGTTGCTCTGATTGGTGCTTCCGGCATAACAGCTTTGAAAATTGAAAATATCTCATTTCTGTGATTATCAAATGAATGTGAATATTTTAGATCCATTAAGATTGTTTTTAACTAAATGAGACGATCTCAAGTGTGTATGTTTGTTTGTTTGTGTGTGTGTATTTGTGTGTGTGTGTTTGTGTGTGTGTGTGTGTGTGTGTGTGTGCGTGTGTTTGTGTGTGTGTTTGTGTGTGTGTTTGTGTGTGTGTGTGCGTGTTTGTTTGTGTGTGTGAGTGTGTGCGTGCTTGCGTGTGTTTGTGTGTGTGTGTGTGTGTGAATTAGCGAGTGTGAATTATTATTATCATTATTAACATGGTCTAAATATCATGTTGATCTGCTGTATAATACACACAGAATCCCACTTGTGGTCTCCATGACAGCCTTAAATAACTGGAACAAATGGAATCTTCTTCCACCTTCCACGTTCCATGATGACACTAAGTAGTGTTGAGAATGATATGACAAGGTTGATTCCAAATAGATTCTAAAGTGAGTCCATACTTACACTTGTCACCCTGACTACACGATGTTCCCTGTCTCCTCTCCTGTCTCCTCTCCTGTCTCCTCTCCTGTCTCCTCTCCTGTCCCCTCTCCTGTTTCCTCTCCTGTTTCCTCACCTGTTTCCTCTCCTGTCTCCTATCCTGTCTCCTCTCCTGTCTCCTCTCCTGTTTCCTCTCCTGTCCCCTCTCCTGTCGCCTCTCCTGTCTCCTCTCCTGTCTCCTCTCCTGTCTCCTCTCCTGCCTCCTCTCCTGTCTCCTCTCCTGTCTCCTCTCCTGTCCCCTCTCCTGTCTCCTCTCCTGATCTCCTCTCCTGTCTCCTATCATGTCTCCTCTCCTGTTCTCATATCCTGCCTCCTCTTCTGTCTCCTATCCTGTCTCCTCTCCTGATCTCCTCTCCTGTCTCCTATCATGTCTCCTCTCCTGTTCTCATATCCTGTCTCATATCCTGTCTCCTATCCTGTCTCCTCTCCTGATCTCCTCTCCTGTCTCCTATCATGTCTCCTCTCCTGTTCTCATATCCTGTCTCCTATCCTGTCTCCTCTCCTGATCTCCTCTCCTGTCTCCTATCATGTCTCCTCTCCTGTTCTCATATCCTGTCTCATATCCTGTCTCCTATCCTGTCTCCTCTCCTGATCTCCTCTCCTGTCTCCTATCCTGTCTCCTCTCCTGTTCTCATCTCCTGTCTCCTATCCTGTCTCCTCTCCTGATCTCCTCTCCTGTCTCCTATCATGTCTCCTCTCCTGTTCTCATATCCTGTCTCATATCCTGTCTCCTATCCTGTCTCCTCTCCTGATCTCCTCTCCTGTCTCCTATCATGTCTCCTCTCCTGTTCTCATATCCTGTCTCATATCCTGTCTCCTATCCTGTCTCCTCTCCTGATCTCCTCTCCTGTCTCCTATCATGTCTCCTCTCCTGTCTCCTATCCTGTCTCCTCTACTGTTCTCCTCTCCTGTCTCCTATCATGTCTCCTCTCCTGTTCTCATATCCTGTCTCATATCCTGTCTCCTATCCTGTCTCCTCTCCTGATCTCCTCTCCTGTCTCATATCCTGTCTCCTCTCCTGTCTCCTCTCCTGTTCTCCTCTCCTGTTCTCCTCTCCTGTTCTCCTCTCCTGTCTCCTATCCTGTCTCCTCTCCTGTTCTCCTCTCCTGTCTCCTATCCTGTCTCCTCTCCTGTCTCCTCTCCTGTTCTCCTATCCTGTCTCCTATCCTGTTCTCCTCACTCTCTCTCCCATTCCTCCTTCTCTGTCCGAATTTCTCTCTCTTACTTTCTCCCCCATCTCTCTCTCTCGCCCCCTCTCGGTCTCTATTTCTCTCTCTCTCTCTGAGTTCCTCTCTTCCTCTCTGCATGGCCTCTGTGTGTTTGTGCTCTCACTCTCTCTCCCATTCCTCCCTCTCTGTCCCAATTTCTCTCTCTTACTTTCTCCCCCCCCTCTCTCCCCCCCTCTCTGTCTCTATTTCTCTCTCTGCCCCCGCCCCCCTTCTCTACCTCTCTGTCTAGTTGCTCTGATTGGTGCTTCCGGCATAACAGCTTTGAAAATTGAAAATATCTAATTTCTGCGATTATCAAATGAATGTGAATATTTTAGATCCATTAAGATTGTTTTTAACTAAATGAGATGATCTCAAGTGTGTATGTTTGTTTGTTTGTGTGTGTGTATTTGTGTGTGTGTGTTTGTGTGTGTGTGTGTGTGTGTGCGTGTGTTTGTGTGTGTGTTTGTGTGTGTGTGTGTGTGTGCGTGCGTGTTTGTTTGTGTGTGTGAGTGTGTGCGTGCTTGCGTGTGTTTGTGTGTGTGTGTGTGTGTGAATTAGCGAGTGTGAATTATTATTATCATTATTAACATGGTCTAAATATCATGTTGATCTGCTGTATAATACACACAGAATCCCACTTGTGGTCTCCATGACAGCCTTAAATAACTGGAACAAATGGAATCTTCTTCCACCTTCCACGTTCCATGATGACACTAAGTAGTGTTGAGAATGATATGACAAGGTTGATTCCAAATAGATTCTAAAGTGAGTCCATACTTACACTTGTCACCCTGACTACACGATGTTCCCTGTCTCCTCTCCTGTCCCCTCTCCTGTTTCCTCTCCTGTCTCCTCACCTGTTTCCTCTCCTGTCTCCTCTCCTGTCTCCTCTCCTGTCTCCTCTCCTGTCTCCTCTCCTGTCCCCTATCCTGTCTCCTCTCCTGTTTCCTCTCCTGTCTCCTCTCCTGTCTCCTCTCCTGTCTCCTCTCCTGTCTCCTCTCCTGTCCCCTCTCCTGTTTCCTCTCCTGTTTCCTCTCCTGTCTCCTCTCCTGTCTCCTCTCCGCTCTCCTCTCCTGGTCTCCTCTCCTGGTCTCCTCTCCTGGTCTCGTCTCCTGTCACCTTTCCAGTCCACTCTCACATTACAGGGCATCATACTGGTCAGATCCTGCTTCTATCCGACTTGGAAATACTGCAGGTTAGGATACATCAGTGCGGTTTACAATAGTATTTTAGTCCAGAGTTTCAGATTTTCTGATCATTCTGTTTATCAATGTTACTGTATCTCTGCCAGGCCTGCAGCTGCTTGATTGTTGAGTAGTTTCAGATGGGGGATTATCCATGGTGTTGAACAGGCTGAGGGTTATCCATGGTGCTGAACAGGCTGAGGATTATCCATGGTACTGAACAGGCTGAGGGTTATCCATGGTGCTGAACAGGCTGAGGGTTATCCATGGTCCTGAACAGGCTGAGGGTTATCCATGGTGCTGAACAGGCTGAGGATTATCCATGGTGCTGAACAGGCTGAGGGTTATCCATGGTGCTGAACAGGCTGAGGGTTATCCATGGTACTGAACAGGCTGAGGGTTATCCATGGTACTGAACAGGCTGAGGGTTATCCATGGTGCTGAACAGGCTGAGGGTTATCCATGGTGCTGAACAGGCTGAGGGTTATCCATGGTGCTGAACAGGCTGAGGGTTATCCATGGTGCTGAACAGGCTGAGGGTTATCCATGGTGCTGAACAGGCTGAGGGTTATCCATGGTGCTGAACAGGCTGAGGGTTATCCATGGTACTGAACAGGCTGAGGGTTATCCATGGTGCTGAACAGGCTGAGGGTTATCCATGGTGCTGAACAGGCTGAGGGTTATCCATGGTGTTGAACAGGCTGAGGGTTATCCATGGTACTGAACAGGCTGAGGGTTATCCATGGTGCTGAACAGGCTGAGGGTTATCCATGGTACTGAACAGGCTGAGGGTTATCCATGGTACTGAACAGGCTGAGGGTTATCCATGGTGCTGAACAGGCTGAGGGTTATCCATGGTACTGAACAGGCTGAGGGTTATCCATGGTACTGAACAGGCTGAGGGTTATCCATGGTGCTGAACAGAGTACAGTTGGAGATCAGTCCATGGTGTTGAACAGAGTATCGTGGGAGATCTGTCCATGGTGCTAAACAGAGTATCGTGGGAGATCTGTCCATGGTGCTGAACAGAGTACAGTGGGAGATCTGTCCATGGTGCTGAACAGAGTACAGTGGGAGATCTGTCCATGGTGCTGAACCGATTACAGTGGGAGATCTGTCCATGGTGCTGAACCGATTACAGTGGGAGATCTGTCCATGGTGCTGAACAGAGTACAGTGGGAGATCTGTCCATGGTGCTGAACAGAGTACAGTGGGAGATCTGTCCATGGTGCTGAACCGATTACAGTGGGAGATCTGTCCATGGTGCTGAACAGAGTACAGTGGGAGATCTGTCTATGGTGCTGAACAGTACAGTTGGAGATCTGTCCATGGTGCTGAACCGATTACAGTGGGAGATCTGTCCATGGTGCTGAATAAAGTACAGTTGGGGAACTGTCCATAGGGCTGAACATTTTGAGGATGCTGCAGCAGTCACAGTCTTGGGTTATTGTCCATGGGCTGAGTATGTTATGTGCTGAAACTGTAGTGGCTAGCCATGAGTTGCTGTCCATGGATCTGAACAGCTGCTGCTGTCTTGTTATGGCCATTAAAGGCCTACTGATCGCTGCTGTCCGGGATGGTGGTTCTGTACATGCATGACTGACATATGTCTTCCTCTTCCTCTGTGTCTCCCTACAGTGGCCCAAACCACCTGTCTGGAAGTGTGTGTCTGTGTGAGCGTGTGTGTGTGTGTGATCGCTGTCTCAGAGAAAACTACTCTGCTATACATAATCTACACTGAACAAAAACCGTGAGTACACATTATCTACATTACTCTATCCACCATCATTATCTACAGTAATCTATTCACCATCATTATCTACAGCACTCTATTCACCATCATCATCTACAGTAATCTATCTACCATAGGTATCTACATTACTCTATTCACCATCATTAACTAGTGTAATCTATTCACCATCATTTAGCTTTCAGAGGGAGCGATTGCTGTGTTGTATAGGGTTGTCACAACACCAGTATTGCAAAACTAGTAAGTAAGGAATATCTGGTATGGTAGTATGGCAATAGAGATATGTTGACAATCCTACTGTAGAATGATCCAGATTACCAACTGATCCTCAGAGAGTCCCTGGTTTGTCTTTGGAAATAATCAAACTCAGCTGTATTTGTAATCAAACTCACTCTGTAACTGTATTTCTGGGCCTCGCCTGAGTGATGAAAGATTATTTACCAGGATTACAAGGCTAGTGGCAATGCCCCAAACATTTTTGAGACATCTCTACCCCAGGTAGAACAAAACCCAACCATGGTTTTTCACATCTCTAATGTCTCCCATTTATTAAATGGATGGTTGTGAAAAAATATTTGACTGCAAAAGTGGTTAAATTGATAGATGTGACAATTTAAACTAAAAAAGTGCAAAGTAATGCCTGGCTAGAAGGTGGATGGGCCGCATAAACTCATGTAACCCAATAATGCAAGCTCTGATATTGTTAAGTCAGCATAAGGATATCTATTTAACCATCTAGGAAATATCGACCTGTAAACACAGAGATACAATAGGCTGAAATATCAACTAGGAATATTTATGATGAATATATGCTTTACTTGTTGGTAGCTGATTACTAGACAACTTTCCAAGTCAAGTTCTCTCTCATTCAGCTCTAAGGAAAACAAGTGGGCTCAGACATCAGAATTAGATGTTTGTGTGAGGTTAAGTCTTTGAGCTAACCAGGGGCCGGTTTCCCGACAGCGATGGGAATTAGGCTTACGAGTGTTTTAACCATGCATCTTTCCTACAACAGCCGATGATGTAACATGCATTTTGCAAAAGTCCACGCATAGAGAGCAGTCGCTAAGTACGTCGTTGGAGCATGTGTTGATACTTATAGGATCAAAAGAAAGGCAACGCTGCTCTCAGATCAGCTTTTTCAATTCACATCTTACCTTAACATTAGAATGATTTCTCAATACTGACGACGGATCAGCTCCTAGAGAGGTATTACCACCTACTGCTGCAAATCTTGAGGCGGCTTATTCTAATGATTACCCAATAAAAATGCACTAATTCCTAGATTTTGCACACCATTGCGCATCATGAAAAATATTGAGACAAATGACACACAGGAGCCTACAAGTAGCAAAATACAAGTCAATTTATTGAACATGAAATGTATTTCAATATGATTGAATAGGCCTATAGCCTATTGTATTTATACTTTAATGCAATCATCTCTGATTTCCTTTGAATCATATTTTAAACATCACTTGTTTGTATCAATTGCAAAGACTATAAGGAATCAAGGTAAGACCCAAGTGCAGACTGTGTGAAGTAACAATGTTTATTGTAACAACAGGGACAGGCAAACGACAGGTTAAGGCAGGCAGGGGTCGATAATCCAGAGTAGAGGTCAAGGTACAGGATGGCAGGCAGGCAGGCTCAGAGTCAGGTCAGGCAGAGGTCGGTAATCCAGAGGTGGAGCTAAAGTACAGGATGGCAGGCAGGCTCAGGGTCAGGGACAGGCAGAGTGGTCAGGCGGGCGGGTACAGGGTCAGGACAGTCAAATGTCAAAAACCAGGAGGATGAGAAAAAGAGAGACTGTTGAAAAACAGGAGCTGAGACAAAACGCTGGTTGACTACAACAAACAAGACAAACAGAAAACACTGGTATAAATACTCAGAGAATAAGTACGGAAGATGGGCAAGACCTGGAGGGGGTGGAGACAAGCACAAAGACAGGTGAAACAGATCAGGGCGTGACAAAGACATTGGCAACTTCGTATATGTAATCAATTTTGTTCTGAAGTTATCGGCGGTCACAGAGAGAGGGATAAACCATGGATTCTGGGCACAACTGGCTCAGCTTTGTCCGGGTTAGGGGAGGGTTTGGCCGGGTGGGCTTTACAAGTAGGCCGTCATTGTAAATAAGACATTGTCTTAACTTACTTGCCTAGTTAAATAAAGGTTAAATAAAAATAAATTATGCTACTACAAAGGTTCTAATGATGAACTTAGCCTTAAGATGCTTTTGGAAAACCGGGCCCAGGACATGAGTGTGTCCAAACACTGCGAGGAGACAAAATAGCCAGTAGTGGTTGTAGTTCTGGGACCTGACCAGTAGCCAGTAGTGGATGTAGTTCTGGGACCTGACCAGTAACCAGTAGTGGATGTAGTTCTGGGGCCTGACCAGTAACCAGTAGTGGATGTAGTTCTGGGGCCTGACCAGTAACCAGTAGTGGATGTAGTTCTGGGACCTGACCAGTAACCAGTAGTGGTTGTAGTTCTGGGACCTGACCAGTAACCAGTAGTGGATGTAGTTCTGGGGCCTGACCAGTAACCAGTAGTGGATGTAGTTCTGGGACCTGACCAGTAACCAGTAGTGGTTGTAGTTCTGGGTCCTGACCAGTAACCAGTAGTGGATGTAGTTCTGGGGCCTGACCAGTAACCAGTAGTGGATGTAGTTCTGGGGCCTGACCAGTAACCAGTAGTGGATGTAGTTCTGGGGCCTGACCAGTAACCAGTAGTGGATGTAGTTCTGGGACCTGACCAGTAGACAGTAGTGGATGTAGTTCTGGGACCTGACCAGTAACCAGTAGTGGATGTAGTTCTGGGACCTGACCAGTAACCAGTAGTGGATGTAGTTCTGGGTCCTGACCAGTAACCAGTAGTGGATGTAGTTCTGGGTCCTGACCAGTAACCAGTAGTGGTTGTAGTTCTGGGACCTGACCAGTAACCAGTAGTGGATGTAGTTCTGGGTCCTGACCAGTAACCAGTAGTGGTTGTAGTTCTGAGTCCTGACAGTAACCAGTAGTGGATGTAGTTCTGGGACCTGACCAGTAACCAGTAGTGGATGTAGTTCTGGGACCTGACCAGTAACCAGTAGTGGATGTAGTTCTGGGTCCTGACCAGTAACCAGTAGTGGTTGTAGTTCTGAGTCCTGACAGTAACCAGTAGTGGATGTAGTTCTGGGACCTGACCAGTAACCAGTAGTGGATGTAGTTCTGGGGCCTGACCAGTAACCAGTAGTGGATGTAGTTCTGGGGCCTGACCAGTAACCAGTAGTGGATGTAGTTCTGGGACCTGACCAGTAGACAGTAGTGGATGTAGTTCTGGGACCTGACCAGTAACCAGTAGTGGATGTAGTTCTGGGACCTGACCAGTAACCAGTAGTGGATGTAGTTCTGGGTCCTGACCAGTAACCAGTAGTGGATGTAGTTCTGGGTCCTGACCAGTAACCAGTAGTGGATGTAGTTCTGGGGCCTGACCAGTAACCAGTAGTGGATGTAGTTCTGGGGCCTGACCAGTAACCAGTAGTGGATGTAGTTCTGAGTCCTGACAGTAACCAGTAGTGGATATAGTTCTGGGACCTGACCAGTAGCCAGTAGTGGATGTAGTTCTGAGTCCTGACAGTAACCAGTAGTGGATGTAGTTCTGGGACCTGACCAGTAACCAGTAGTGGATGTAGTTCTGGGGCCTGACCAGTAACCAGTAGTGGATGTAGTTCTGGGACCTGACCAGTAGACAGTAGTGGATGTAGTTCTGGGGCCTGACCAGTAACCAGTAGTGGATGTAGTTCTGGGACCTGACCAGTAACCAGTAGTGGATGTAGTTCTGAGTCCTGACAGTAACCAGTAGTGGTTGTAGTTCTGGGACCTGACCAGTAGCCAGTAGTGGATGTAGTTCTGAGTCCTGACAGTAACCAGTAGTGGATGTAGTTCTGGGGCCTGACCAGTAACCAGTAGTGGATGTAGTTCTGGGACCTGACCAGTAGCCAGTAGTGGATGTAGTTCTGGGACCTGACCAGTAACCAGTAGTGGATGTAGTTCTGGGGCCTGACCAGTAGCCAGTAGTGGATGTAGTTTTGGGACCTGACCAGTAACCAGTAGTGGTTGTAGTTCTGAGTCCTGACAGTAACCAGTAGTGGATGTAGTTCTGGGGCCTGACAGTAACCAGTAGTGGATGTAGTTCTGGGACCTGACCAGTAACCAGTAGTGGATGTAGTTCTGGGGCCTGACCAGTAACCAGTAGTGGATGTAGTTCTGAGACCTGACCAGTAACCAGTAGTGGTTGTAGTTCTGGGGCCTGACCATGTTGCACAGCTAACTGGTCGTTCTGGATAAGCTGCAGCGACAGGGCAGCATCCTTCCTGTATGACTGGCAGTGTAATCAGGGCTGTGTGGTGATCAGTTTCCATTTCCACAACAGTTGGGTGCAGGCACTGAGTAGATGCAGCTTGCATGCCAACGAGACCCCATTGACTGGAATGTTATTTCAGGCTGACTGAATGGCTGGTTGTCTGGTTGTGAAGGAGAGTCTGAACATCTGTCACAAACAGACCTGCTCTTAGGTCTATCGAACACCTAACTGACCTGTGGTTGGAGTTTTTAATGTTGAATGTGGCAACAGGTCCTGCAGGTCACGTCTTGCATATTTCTTTATATTATTTTGGAAGGGAGGATATTTACTGTGGGTAGTTGGCTGTGATTATGGTCTGGGGCATTTCCAGCAAGAGATGAGGAGGCTGACCTCAGGTTAGCTAGAGGTTACTTAGTGTAGCTCATAGACTACAACTATGAAGTGTTGGCTGTGAGGGATGTAGAACAGCTCCACACACATTTACATTTGAAGATGATCCCTGGGCTTTGATGGACAGTCAAAGGGTTGTTGAGGAGGTGGAGCTGGCCAAGCATGGTAATCAGCCATGGCTAGTAGTAAAACATCTTTCTTATGAGGACAATACACGCCAGCACTTTCCAGATGGCATGTTGACTGTTGAATGGCGTCCTGACGTGGCAGTCCAGTTCCATGGTGTTTCTGTTTGTAATAACTGCCAGAGGGGAGGGAGATTCAGGATGGAGTTGGAGAGGCACAGTAAGATGAAAACCTGCCTTATGCGCTTGTCATCATGTGTGGTTGCATCCTCCCCTGTCTACAAGTCCAGATGTACATCCTCCCTGTCTCCAAGTCCACATGTACGTCCTCCCCTGTCTCCAAGTCCACATGTACGTCCTCCCTGTCTCCAAGTCCACATGTACGTCCTCCCTGTCTCCAAGTCCACATGTACGTCCTCCCTGTCTCCAAGTCCACATGTACGTCCTCCCTGTCTCCAAGTCCACATGTACGTCCTCCCCTGTCTCCAAGTCCACATGTACTGCAACTGCAGGGCAGACAGCCAGGATGGTGGACATGACTGTCTTGAAAAAGCAATGTTCCAGCTCAACCTGAACAGAATGGAACATCCCAGTATGCATCACGAATGCAGTTAGCCAGCGGAAGGTCATGTTGGATTCAAGAAGTCGTATTGTACTAGCCATGAATCAAAGATCACTTCCAAATGATAAGGGGTAACTTAAAACACCAATCCTGGAGGCACATGTTATACCACATTGGAGTCAAGTTGTAGAGCTCTGGAGAGGGTGTCAGAGTCCAGGGTTGGGTTCACATTCCTTTCATTGGAGCCTCCCAGTTGCCTCATTGATCCTGAAAGAATACTTGGTGTTGCCATGCCAACATAACTGCAAGAGTAGGGGATGAACACATAACATCCACAAAGGAACCTTTGACTGCAAAGAAGTATAGTTTTCAGTGTCTGAAGCCACTTGTTTTCCTTAGATTCGATTAGATTCCAATAGCCACAACATCATAAAACATGTGTAACTGTCTGTATTGTTGTCAGACAGGAACATACAGCACTGAATGAGAGCACATTTGACTTGGATAGTTGTCTATTAATAAGCTACCAAAAAGAAAAATCTTACATTCGTCATAAATATTCCTAGTTGATATTTCAGGCTATTGCATCTCTGTGTTTACAGGTCGATATTTCCTAGACGCTTTAATAACATATCCTAAGGCTATATATCCTAATGTTATTTATCCTAATGCTATATATCCTAAGGCTATATATCCTAAGGCTATATATCCTAAGGCTATATATCCTAATGTTATTTATCCTAAGGCTATATATCCTAAGGCTATATATCCTAATGTTATATATCCTAATGTTATATATCCTAATGTTAAATATCCTAAGGCTATATATCCTAAGGCTATATATCCTAATGTTATATATCCTAATGTTATATATCCTAATGTTATATATCCTAATGCTATATATCCTAATGTTATATATCCTAATGTTAAATATCCTAATGTTAAATATCCTAATGTTATATATCCTAATGTTATATATCCTAATGCTATATATACTAATGTTATATATCCTAATGTTATATATCCTAATGTTATATATCCTAATGCTATATATCCTAATGCTATTTATCCTAATGTTATATATCCTAATGTTATTTATCCTAATGTTATATATCCTAATGCTATTTATCCTAATGTTATATATCCTAATGTTATTTATCCTAATGTTATATATCCTAATGTTATATATCCTAATGTTATATGCTATATATCCTAATGTTATATATCCTAATACCCCTCCAGCCAACCAACTTTGCAGTAAAATATATTTTCGCAGCCATCCATTTCATAAATAGACATAAGATATATTATAGGATTGACCACTAGCCTTTACATTGTATCTCATTGTGTTGACAAGAACCACATGATACATTGCCATGGCTGGAGTGTTGTCAGGCTGTGTGTGTGTGTGTGTGTACTTGTTTTCCTACATTATCAGGACCCCAATGTCCTCATATTTCGACTTAATGTCCTGACAAGGTAGGAAAACAAGAACTGTTGAAGAAAAATTCAGGTCTGTTGAAAAATTCAGGACCTGACATTTTTTCAGGTGATGAATTTGTTAAAATGCTATTTTAAGCTTAAGGGTTATGTCTAGGGCTTTGGGGTTAGGGTTAGGTTTAGGGTCAGGTTTAGGGATAGGTTTAGGTTAGGGGTTAGAGAAAATAGGATTTTTAATGGTGAAAATTCAGGTCCTAAATTTGTTCAAATGCTATTGTAAGCTTAAGGGTTAGGGTTTTGGTGTTAGGGTTAGGGTTAGGTTTAGGGTTAGGGGTTAGGGAATATAGGATTTTTAATGGTGAAAAAATTTGACACTCCAAAAAGTCCAGAAATTTCACAAAAATGCAGCTGTGTATGTTTCTACATCAGTTTCCACACGGTGTCTCCTGCTGCCTGATCAATCATTCTGCTGTAACAAGACTTTTAGAATGAGTCACAACCAATTAAACAAATCGCTGTACGTTTCTGTATGACTCTCTCTCTCTCTCTCTCTCTCTCTCTCTCTCTCTCTGTCTTTCTGTATCTTTAATCACTCTCTCTCTGTCTCTCACTCTCTCTCTGCCTCTCTGTCTCTCTCTCTCTCTCTGTCTTTCTGTCTCTAATCACTCTCTCTCTGTCTCTCTTTCTGCCTTTGTCTCTCTGTCTCTCTCTGTCTCTCTCTCTCTCTCTCTCTCTCTCTCTCTCTCTCTCTGTCTCTCTCTCTCTCTCTCTCTCTCTCTCTCTCTCTCTCTCTCTCTGTCTCTCTCTCTGTCTCTCTGTCTCTCTCTCTGTCTCTGTCTCTGTCTCTGTCTCTGTCTCTGTCTCTCTCTCACTCTGTATCTCTCTCACTCTGTCTCTCTCTCACTCTGTCTCTGTCTCTAATCACTCTCTCTCTCTGTCTCTCTTTCTGCCTTTCTGTCTCTTTAATCGCTCTCTGTCTTTTTTTCTCTCTCTCTGTCTCTCTCTCTCTCTCTCTCTCTCTCTGTCTCTCTCTCGCTCTGTCTCTGTCTCTCTCTCACTGTCTCTGTCTCTCTCTCACTCTGTCTCTGTCTTTCTCTCACTCTGTCTCTGTCTCTCTCTCACTCTGTCTCTGTCTTTCTCTCTCTCACTCTGTCTCTCTCACTCTGTCTCTGTCTTTCTCTCTCTTTAATCTCTGTCTCTCACTCTGTCTCTCTCACTCTGTCTCTGTCTTTCTCTCTCTTTAATCTCTGTCTCTGTCTTTCGTCTCTCTTCTGTCTCTGTCTCTGTCTCTGTCTTTCGTCTCTCTTTAATCTCTGTCTCTGTCTTTCGTCTCTCTTTAATCTCTGTCTCTGTCTTTCGTCTCTCTTTAATCTCTCTCTCTGTCTTTCGTCTCTCTTTAATCTCTCTCTCTGTCTTTCGTCTCTCTTTAATCTCTCTCTCTCTCTCTCTCTCTCTCTTGCTCTGTCTTTCTTTCTGTCTCTTTAATCTCTCTCTGTCTCTCTTTCTCTGTCTCTGTCTCTGTCGCTCTCTCTCTCTTTCTCTCTCTCTCTCTCTCTCTCTCTCTCTCTGTGTGTGTGTATGTGTCTTTCTCACGCTCGTTCTCCTTCTTTCTAAACTTACAACCAGAAATGTTATTAAAAAGATACGGCAAACAAAGTTCAACATTTCCATTTTAGAATGCAATTTTCACAAAAATAACTATGCTGTCAATTTTGTTTTGCTTCAATTATTTCTTGACCAGGGCTCACTTGAAAAAGAGATGTATATCTCAATGTGACTTCTCTGGTAAAATAAAAATGAAATGAAACAATTGTAAGAGAAAGGCTGTAACAATTTTCTGACTGGCTGTTGAAACTTCAGAGAAGTTGCCACTCGTGTTTGTTAGGGCCTCGTCTCTGGATGATTGACGGCCAGTGGAGACTCCTCAGAGGAGGAAGGGGAGGACCATCCTCCTCAGTGAATTTCATAAAAATAAAAAGTGTAAAACATGTCAAAAGTTATCCTTTATAGATTAAACTATACTAAATATATTAATGTCACCAAATAATTGATTAAAACACACTGTTTTGCAATGAAGGTCTACAGTAGCCTCAACAGCACTCTGTAGGGTAGCACCATGGTGTAGCCGGAGGACAGCTAGCTTCCCCCCTCCTCTTGGTACATTGACTTCAATACAAAACCCAGGAGAATCATGGTTCTCACCCACTTACACAGTAATCATGACAACTTCCGGAGGACGTCCTCCAACCTATCAGAGCTCTTGTAGCATGAACTGACATGTTGTCCACCCAATCAAAGGATCAGAGAATAAATCTAGAACTGAAATCATAAGCTACAGCTAACGAGCACTGCAGTGCATAAAATGTGGTGAGTAGTTGACTCAAAGAGAGAGAGAGACAATAGTTGAACAGTTTTTAACAAATTAATTTCTTCAAAAATGAAGGAGAAGCAAGATAGAGAAAGAGATTTCATAATTTTTCTTCAGTTTCACTTACTTAGCTAGCAAATACAGCTAGCTAGTTTAGCCCACTCAAACACCCTGCTCAAACAGAGGGATGAAATGTTAGCTAGCTGGCTATGACTATCCAACACAACACCGGAACTCTTCCAAGTCACGGTAAGCTTTTGGTTTTACTAAGTTATTGCCACCGGGGCCCGCTGGTGTAACTGCTAAACTGTTTACTGACTATACACTGTAACATTACTACATGATTGTAGAGGGTTTACTAACGCGTTAGTTCTATTAGCTATGTGGACTACGATGTTACTTTAGCTAATATGGTGACAAGGATGTAGCCTGTGTGTAGCGGTCAGCGGTTATGATATGGTTTGGCTTGGCTTGGAAAGGTTGTTTCGCCTGGTCACATACAGCTGATGTGCTGTGCATTAAAGTCCACAAATGAAGGGAAAAGGTGAGGGGAGGAGAGATTATTGATATGAGATAGAATACAACGTGGCTGCTATGAAAGTGAACTGTGTTTACGTGTGATCAGGGGCGTATTCATTCTGCCGATTCTGTTCAAAAAACGGAAGAAAACAGAACAAAACGGGGATAAACATACCTGAATTTGTCCAATAGAAACTATCGTTTGCAACTGTTGGACTAATGATTCCACCCTACAGTAGATCAGCTAGATGCAGGCAAGTCTGCAAGGCGGTGTTGAATGACACTGTCTGTCCATGTGTCACTGTCTGTCCATGTGTCACTGTCTGTCGCCTCAAATTTGTCTCTCGACCTGTGTGCACCTATGTTGTCAACTTTCATTCATAGGATAGGATAGCAACCTCATGATGGGTAGAGGGAAAATGTGAGTATCATGAAGTAGGCTAAACTTATCACTGTTACATTGAACTGGGTGAATGGAATATGAATGAAAGGCATCCAATATGCTGTAATATAAATACGGCCATGCTCATGAAAAACAAAATCATCCTCCCTCATCATAAACGCCACCGACCGCCACTGAATGACGCATATTCAATTACTTTGGCTCTCAACCAAGCTATACAGCCGACAGTAAACATCAAAGAAGAAGCTGGAGATGTTAGACTGACTCACCCATAATGGCAGTGTTGTGGTGTGTATTGGGGGTCTAATAAGTCCCTGTTGTTTCTGCAGTTAGGGGAAATACTGTTGAGAAAGAGGTATAGACGAGTCTAATGCTGTTGAGAAAGAGGTAGAGACATGAGTCTAATGCTGTTGAGAAAGAGGTATAGACGAGTCTAATGCTGTTGAGAAAGCGGTAGAGACATGAGTCTAATGCTGTTGAGAAAGAGGTAGAGACATGAGTCTAATGCTGTTGAGAAAGAGGTAGAGACATGAGTCTAATGCTGTTGAGAAAGAGGTAGAGACATGAGTCTAATACTGTTGAGAAAGAGGTAGAGACATGAGTCTAATGCTGTTGAGAAAGAGGTAGAGACATGAGTCTAATGCCATTAAACCCCTACAACTCATCCAGAACGCCGCAGCCCGTCTGGTGTTCAACCTTCCCAAGTTCTCTCACGTCACCCCGCTCCTCCGCTCTCTCCACTGGCTTCCAGTTGAAGCTCGCATCCGCTACAAGACCATGGTGATTGCCTACGGAGCTGTGAAGGGAACGGCACCTCCGTACCTTCAGGCTCTGATCAGGCCCTACACCCAAACAAGGGCACTGCGTTCATCCACCTCTGGCCTGCTGGCCCCCCTACCTCTGAGGAAGCACAGTTCCCGCTCAGCCCAGTCAAAACTGTTCGCTGCTCTGGCACCCCAATGGTGGAACAAGCTCCCTCACGACGCCAGGACAGCGGAGTCAATCACCACCTTCCGGAGACACCTGAAACCCCACCTCTTTAAGGAATACCTAGGATAGGATAAAGTAATCCTTCTAACCCCCCCCCCCCCCCCCCCTTCAAAGATTTAGATGCACTATTGTAAAGTGGTTGTTCCACTGGATATCATAAGGTGAATGCACCAATTTGTAAGTCGCTCTGGATAAGAGCGTCTGCTAAATGACTTAAATGTAAATGTAAATGTAAATGTAATGCTGTTGAGAAAGAGGTAGAGACATGCATCTAATGCTGTTGAGAAAGAGGTAGAGACATGAGTCTAATGCTGTTGAGAAAGAGGTAGAGACATGAGTCTAATGCTGTTGAGAAAGAGGTAGAGACATGAGTCTAATGCTGTTGAGAGGCAGTGCAGAAACTTCAACATTTCCAGGTGTCTTTCTAAACTTTGGGTCTGTTAAAAAAGTGTAATAAATGTTTGATTGGTGCATGTAATCATTTCTCTTTTCCTGTAGACTTCCTCATCTATTTCAATGTATTATTTATGCTTTACCAGTACTGTGTGCGTCAGTGTTGCACCGTCTGTCCTGTCATTCATCCAAACATCTCCTCGCTTTGATTGTCATCTGTGTGTGTGTGTGTGTGTGTGTGTGTGTGTGTGTGTGTGTGTGTGTGTGTGTGTGTGTGTGTGTGTGTGTGTCAGTCACAGACACACACACACACACACAGACGGACACACACACACACACACACACACACACAGAGAGAGAAACAGACACACACAGACACAGAGAAACACACACACACACATTCACACACACACACACACACACACACACACACACACACACACACACACACACACACACACACACACACACACACAGAGAGAGAAACACACACAGACACAGAGAAACACACACACACACACACACACACACACCACACACACACACACACACACACACACACACACACACACACACACACACACGCATGCACACCCACAACACACAGTGTTATATCATTACCACCACCCCCCCCCCCCCCCCCCCCCCACATATAGTACCTACAGATTGACAGTCTGCTACTGCTATGACAGAGGACGAGAGTCTCTACAGATAAACAGTCTGCTACCGCTATGACAGAGGACGAGAGTCTCTACAGATTGACAGTCTGCTACTGCTATGACAGAGGACGAGAGTCTCTACAGATAAACAGTCTGCTACTGTTATGACAGAGGACGAGAGACTCTACAGATAAACAGTCTGCTACTGTTATGACAGAGGACGAGAGTCTCTACAGATAAACAGTCTGCTACTGCTATGACAGAGGACGAGAGTCTCTACAGATTGACAGTCTGCTACTGTTATGACAGAGGACGAGAGTCTCTACAGATTGACAGTCTGCTACTGTTATGACAGAGGACGAGAGTCTCTACAGATAAACAGTCTGCTACTGTTATGACAGAGGACGAGAGTCTCTACAGATTGACAGTCTGCTACTGCTATGACAGAGGACGAGAGTCTCTACAGATAGACAGTCTGCTACTGTTATGACGGAGGTCGAGAGACTCTACAGATTGACAGTCTGCTACTGTTATGACAGAGGTCGAGAGTCTCTACAGATAAACAGTCTGTGCTAGGGCTAGGGTTAGGGTTAAGGTTAGGGCTAGGGTTAGGTTTAAGGTTAGGGTTAGGGCTAATGTTAAGGCTAAGGGTTAGGGTCAGGGCTAGGGTAAGGGTGAGGGTTAGGGATAGGCCTAACCCTAACCCTCTCAGTAACAGTTCATCTACTAGCCCTAACCCTAGCCCTAGCCCTAACCCTAACCCTAACCCTAACTGTTAGGTTTAAGGTTAGGGTTAGGGTTAGGGCTAGTAGATAAACTGTTCCTGAGAGGGATAGGGTTAAGGTTAGTGTTAGGGTTAGTAGATGAACTGTTCCTGAGAGGGATAGGGTTAAGGTTAGGGTTAGGGTTAGGGTTAGTAGATAAACTGTTCCTGAGAGGGATAGGGTTAAGGTTAGGGTTAGGGTTAGGGTTAGTAGATAAACTGTTCCTGAGAGGGATAGGGTTAAGGTTAGGGTTAGGGTTAGGGTTAGGGTTAGTAGATAAACTGTTCCTGAGAGGGATAGGGTTAAGGTTAGGGTTATGGTTAGGGTTAGGGTTAGTAGATAAACTGTTCCTGAGAGGGATAGGGTTAAGGTTAGGGTTAGGGTTAGGGTTAGTGTTAGGGTTAGTAGATGAACTGTACCGAGTTCCCCTGTGATTGTCGCACTGTCGCATGGCCTCTGATGTGTTTAGGTGTGTGTGTGTGTGTGTGTGTGTGTGTGTGTGTGTGTGTGTGTGTGTGTGTGTGTGTGTGTGTGTGTGTGTGTGTGTGTGTGTGTGTGTGTGTGTGTGTGTGTGTGTGTGTGTGTGTGACAAGATGTAGTGTGGGTGTGAGCATCTGGAATGAGCTCAGAGAGATATAGATTATCCTGAGTACATGGCTACAGCCCCCTTCAGACAGATAGGTAGAACACAATCTGGTCTAGAGATAAAACAGGTCGGTAGAATACAACCTGGTCTAGAGATAAGACAGGTAGGTAGAACACAACCTGGTCTAGAGATAAGACAGGTAGGTAGAACACAACCTGGTCTAGAGATAAGACAGGTAGGTAGAACACAACCTGGTCTAGAGATAAGACAGGTAGGTAGAACACAACCTGGTCTAGAGATAAGACAGGTAGGTAGAACACAACCTGGTCTAGAGATAAGACAGGTAGGTAGAACACAACCTGGTCTAGAGATAAGACAGGTAGGTAGAACACAACCTGGTCTAGAGATAAGACAGGTAGGTAGAACACAACCTGGTCTAGAGATAAGACAGGTAGGTAGAACACAACCTGGTCTAGAGATAAGACAGGTAGGTAGAACACAACCTGGTCTAGAGATAAGACAGGTAGGTAGAACACAACCTGGTCTAGAGATAAGACAGGTAGGTAGAACACTAACTGGTCTAGAGATAAGACAGGTAGGTAGAACACAACCTGGTCTAGATATAAGACAGGTAGGTAGAACACAACCTGGTCTAGAGATAAGACAGGTAGGTAGAACACAACCTGGTCTAGAGATAAGACAGGTAGGTAGAACACAACCTGGTCTAGAGATAAGACAGGTAGGTAGAACACAACCTGGTCTAGAGATAAGACAGGTAGGTAGAACACAACCTGGTCTAGAGATAAGACAGGTAGGTAGAACACAACCTGGTCTAGAGATAAGACAGGTAGGTAGAACACAACCTGGTCTAGAGATAAGACAGGTAGGTAGAACACAACCTGGTCTAGATATAAGACAGGTAGGTAGAATACAACCTGGTCTAGAGATAAGACAGGTAGGTAGAATACAACCTGGTCTAGAGATAAGACAGGTAGGTAGAACACAACCTGGTCTAGAGATAAGACAGGTAGGTAGAACACAACCTGGTCTAGAGATAAGACAGGTAGGTAGAACACAACCTGGTCTAGAGATAAGACAGGTAGGTAGAACACAACCTGGTCTAGAGATAAGACAGGTAGGTAGAACACAACCTGGTCTAGAGATAAGACAGGTAGGTAGAACACAACCTGGTCTAGAGATAAGACAGGTAGATAGAACACAACCTGGTCTAGAGATAAGACAGGTAGGTAGAACACAACCTGGTCTAGAGATAAGACAGGTAGGTAGAACACAACCTGGTCTAGAGATAAGACAGGTAGGTAGAACACAACCTGGTCTAGAGATAAGACAGGTAGGTAGAACACAACCTGGTCTAGAGATAAGACAGGTAGGTAGAACACAACCTGGTCTAGAGATAAGACAGGTAGGTAGAACACAACCTGGTCTAGAGATAAGACAGGTAGGTAGAACACAACCTGGTCTAGAGATAAGACCTGTGCTTCCACAACAGAATGAGTTGACGTATACATCCCATACGGCACCCTATTCGTTGTGAACTATACAAGAGCCCATTTGTAGGGAATATTTGGGACTCACACAATACCTTGTTGGTACCTGAAGTAATGCGGTTAATCCATTGGTTTCTGTTACCAGAACATAGCTAGAGATAAGGCTTGACTAGACAGGGATTAACCAGTAGTAGTAGTACATCCATCACACTGTGAATGCAGAGAAACCTTCTCCCACAGATCTTCTCCCTAAGGTCTTCCACTCTAAGAATGCATCCCAAATGGCACCCTATTCCTCGACCAGGTCCCCAAAAGTGTGTCATTTGGGATGGAGTCTAAGGGGTAAAGGATTACCCTTTAGCCAAGCCGTAAGAACACCTGGTGTTTGAAGTAGGATCAAGTACTGAGTTACCTGCTGTCACGTGACCTGGTTCATACTGTACTGTAGTTATTCTGTTCAATCCAACCAAAGCATTACAGAGTACAGAATTCAGCCAGTCTGACTTCACAGGGAGAAGTGTAGCCAGCCTGCCTGCTGAGTGAGGAGCAACACATTACAGAGTACAGAATTCAGCCAGTCTGACTTCACAGGGAGAAGTGTAGCCAGCCTGCCTGCTGAGTGAGGAGCAACACATGCATTTCTTTGTAGGGGGTTAGTTTCCCCACTGTCTTGGCTGCAAACAGTCAGAGACCCATCAAAGCCTGTGTGGAGCCACTGAGAGAGAGAACGTTTAAGGGATCAAACCTACCAGTGTGATCCAATGGCCTTCTCTGTTAGATTCCTATCTTCTACAGTATATCCCACCAACTCTCCTTCTCTCCACCTCTCCCTCACTCTACCTCCCTCTCTCTCTCCAGCTCTCCCTCTCTCCTCCTCTCCCTCACTCAACCTGTTCCTCTCTCTACCTCTCCCTCTCTACACCTTTACTTCTCCCTCTCTCTATCTCTCCCTCTCTTCTCTTCACTTGACCTGTTCCTCTCTCTACCTCTCCCTCTCTCCACCTCTACTTCTCCACCTCTCCTTTTCTCCACCTCTCCCTCACTCCACCTCTACTCTCTATCTCTCCCTCTCTCCACCCTCCCTTTCGCCTCCTCTCCCTCACTCACCTGTTCCTTTCTCCACCTCTCCCTCTCTCCTCCTCACTTCACTTGTTTCTCTCTCTACCTCTCCCTCTCTACACCTCTCTACTTCTCCCTCTCTCATCTCTCCTTTTCTCCACCTCCCCCTCACTCCACTTCTACTCTCTACCTCTCCCCACCCTCCCTCCCTTTCTCCTCCTCTTTCTCAGTCCTCCTCTCCCTCTTTCGACCTCTCCCTCTCTCCAACTTTCCCTCTCTCCTTCTCTCCTTCCCAGCCTTCCCTCTCATCATCCTGTCCTCTCCTCTTTGAACCATCACATGATCCATCAAACACAGTGGTTCCTGTCATCTCTGTCCCATAGAGCAGCACCACCAACAGCCTATGATCTGTCTCTGTGGCCCCACAAAGCTTTTACTATCTCATCCTAGAATAAACAAGGTCTGAGGCCATCTTCCCTTGGCCTAAAGAGCAGGAACCAAGACTTGATCAAAGAAATTGGAAATACAGACATTGTCATCCTACAAGAAACATGATATAAAGGAGACAGACCCCCTGGTTGCTCTCTAGGTTACAGAGAGCAGGTAGTCCCATCCACTGAACTATGAAACTATGTTTCCTGTGAAACAGGGAAGAGACTCAGGGGGTATGCTAATTTGGTATAGAGCAGACCTAACCCCTAACCCATTAAATTAGTCAAAACAGGAACATTTTACATCTGGCTAGAAATTAATAAGGAAATGATCTCAACAGAGAAAAATGTCCTCATGTGTGCAACATATATCCCCCCAATAGAATCCCCATACTTTAACAATGACAGCTTCTCCATCCTAGAATCAACCAGATCAACCATTTCAGGCCCAGGGACAAGTACTAGTCTGTGGCGACCTAAATGCCAGAACTGGACAAGAACCTGACACCCTCAGCACACAGGGGGACAAACACCTACCTGGAGGTGACAGCATTCTCTCCCCCATATACCCCACTAGACACAAATAAGACAACATAACCAACAAAAATATATTTCACTTGCTTTGGCAATGTAAACATATGATTCCAATGCCAATAAAGCCCCTATAATTGAAATTGAATTGAAATTATATTGAGAGAGTGCTAACAGTGTTGGGGTACTGTAGAGCTGTATCGAGATACCTGTGTTGGGGTACTGTAGAGCTATATACAGATACCTGTGTTGGGGTACTGTAGAGATATATAGGGATACCTGTGTTGGGGTACTGTAGAGATATATAGAGATACCTGTGTTGGGGTACTGTAGAGATATATAGAGATACCTGTGTTGGGGTACTGTAGAGATATATAGAGATACCTGTGTTGGGGTACTGTAGAGATATATAGAGATACCTGTGTTGGGGTACTGTAGAGATATATAGAGATACCTGTGTTGGGGTACTGTAGAGATATATAGAGATACCTGTGTTGGGGTACTGTAGAGATATATAGAGATACCTGTGTTGGGGTACTGTAAAGCTATATACAGATACCTGTGTTGGGGTACTGTAGAGATATATAGAGATACCTGTGTTGGTGTACTGTAGAGATATATAGAGATACCTGTGTTGAGGTACTGTAGAGATATATCGAGATACCTGTGTTGGGGTACTGTAGAGCTATATACAGATACCTGTGTTGGGGTACTGTAGAGATATATAGAGATACCTGTGTTGGGGTACTGTAGAGCTATATACAGATACCTGTGTTGGGGTACTGTAGAGATATATAGAGATACCTGTGTTGGGGTACTGTAAAGCTATATAGAGATACCTGTGTTGGTGTACTGTAGAGATATATAGAGATACCTGTGTTGAGGTACTGTAGAGATATATCGAGATACCTGTGTTGGGGTACTGTAGAGATATATAGAGATACCTGTGTTGGGGTACTGTAAAGCTATATACAGATACCTGTGTTGAGGTACTGTAGAGATATATAGAGATACCTGTGTTGGGGTACTGTAGAGCTATATAGAGATACCTGTGTTGGGGTACTGTAGAGATATATAGAGATACCTGTGTTGGGGTACTGTAGAGCTATATACAGATACCTGTGTTGGGGTACTGTAGAGATATATAGAGATACCTGTGTTGGGGTACTGTAAAGCTATATAGAGATACCTGTGTTGGTGTACTGTAGAGATATATAGAGATACCTGTGTTGGGGTACTGTAGAGATATATAGAGATACCTGTGTTGGGGTTCTGTAGAGATATATAGAGATACCTGTGTTGGGGTACTGTAGAGCTATATACAGATACCTGTGTTGAGGTACTGTAGAGATATATAGAGATACCTGTGTTGGGGTACTGTAGAGATATATAGAGATACCTGTGCTGGGGTTCTGTAGAGATATATAGAGATACCTGTGTTGGGGTACTGTAAAGCTATATAGAGATACCTGTGTTGGGGTACTGTAGAGCTATATACAGATACCTGTGTTGGGGTACTGTAGAGATATATAGAGATACCTGTGTTGGGGTACTGTAAAGCTATATAGAGATACCTGTGTTGGGGTACTGTAGAGATATATAGGGATACCTGTGTTGGGGTACTGTAAAGCTATATAGAGATACCTGTGTTGGGGTACTGTAGAGATATATAGAGATACCTGTGTTGGGGTTCTGTAGAGATATATAGAGATACCTGTGTTGGGGTACTGTAAAGCTATATAGAGATACCTGTGTTGGGGTACTGTAAAGCTGTATAGAGCCAGAGAAACTGTATAGAGCCAGAGATCCCTGTGTTGGGGTACTGTAAAGCTGTATAGAGCCAGAGAAACTGTATAGAGCCAGAGATACCTCTGCGTTACTGATATACAGGTCAAAAGGATGAAGCTGCACTTTTCAAGCACTGCTAGCCTTTACTAGACCTTCCATTAAAGTCATATGCATTTTACCACAGGAAGGTTTCTTTATGGGGAAATTGCTCTGAAGTCATTCTGAATCTTGGCCAGGTCTTGGGAAGTGTTAGCAAGCAGAGATTTGTGATCTCAATGGAACTTCCTGGTTTAGATCATCTTGATTAAATGTCACGTTAGAAGCCAGTTTCTTACATCTAGATGTACCTTATTCCATAAAGTCATATGCATTTTACCACAGGAAGGTTTCTTTATGGGGAAATTGCTCTGAAGTCATTCTGAATCTTGGCCAGGTCTTGGGAAGTGTTAGCAAGCAGAGATTTGTGATCTCAATGGAACTTCCTGGTTTAGATCATCTTGATTAAATGTCACGTTAGAGGCCAGTTTCTTACATCTAGATGTACCTTTTTCCTGACTAAAGAACTCAATGCAGTCCATCACCCAATGAGGGGCAGCAGGTAGCCTAGTGGTTAGAATTCAATGCAGTCCATCACCCAACGAGAACTCAATGCAGTCCATCACCCAATGAGGGGCATCAGGTAGCCTAGTGGTTAGAATTCAATGCAGTCCATCACCAAACGAGGGGCAGCAGGTAGCCTAGTGGTTAGAGTGTTGGGCCAGTAACCGTAAGGTTGCTGGATCGAATCCCTGAGCTGACAAGGTAAAAATCTGTCCTTCTGCCACTGAACAACGCAGTTAGTTAACCCACTGTTCCCTGGTAGACTGTCATTGTAAATTCAAATTTGTTCTTAACTGACTTGCATAGTTAAATAAACAGTGGAAATGTCCCAAATGGCTCCCTATATAGGGCCCTATTGTCTACCAGAGCCTTAGTCTGGTATAGTCCACTACAAAGGGAATAGGGTGTCATTTAGGGTGCAGCAACAGAGTGGGTGTTATCTGAGTGTATATAGGGTGTCATTTCTCTAAATGAATCAGCTTCACAAGCTCGTCCATGTCACAACTCTGTTCTGTAATGAGGAGATCTGTCACACTGGGTGACTGTTTTTTTGTCTCTCTCTCTAATCACCAACCTAATGAAGCTATTATGGGTTCGTCCCAAATGGCATCCTATTCCCGATGTAGTGCACTACTTTTGACTTAATTTGAGTTTGAAAAATGAAGATTAGCTCAATTAGTTATCGTTCTTTCTGTCACTCAGAAGACCTTTAGCCTTCTGAATCAGCACTGTTTGGCTGTCTAAGCAGCGGATGAAAGGACAGATGTACACACACACACACACACACACACACACACACACACACACACACACACACACACACACACACACACACACACACACACGTACATATGCACCACACACACACACAAAGACACACACACACACACACACACGTACATATGCACCACACACACACACCTCACACACACCTTACACACATCTGCTTTCATAAATCAATGATGGACTCCTTTTGTGAGCTGCCATGTGAAATGGACTTGAATCTGAAGGAGAGAAATACCGTGACATCATTACATCAGAGGAGATAAGAGTCTGTGTGTGGCCATGTATGTGTGTCTGTGAGAGTCTGTGTGTGGCCATTCATGTGTGTCTGTGAGAGTCTGTGTGTGGCCATTCATGTGTGTCTGTGAGAGTCTGTGTGTGGCCATGCATGTGTGTCCGTGAGAGTCTGTGTGTGGCCATGCATGTGTGTCCGTGAGAGTCTGTGTGTGGCCATGCATGTGTGTCCGTGAGAGTCTGTGTGTGGCCATGCATGTGTGTCCGTGAGAGTCTGTGTGTGGCCATGCATGTGTGTCTGTGAGAGTCTGTGTGCGTATTTGTACACGCCCGAGACAATATTATTTTCCAACAAAAACAGTGTTTTATAGAAACCCCAAATCACATTGATGTGACAAACTGCAGCACATAGCTCTGTGTATGCTTATTCAATCCAGAAGAGTGTTAGGGGATTTGACATTCAATTGAGACTGAGTTTGTATTGTAGGTAGAGGAAGTATTTGTACAAAAGATAGGACAGAGAGAGAAACATAGAAGAAGACAGAGACAGAGAAACAGAGACAGAGAGAGACAGAAAAACAGAGACAGAAACAGAGACAGGGGGAAGAAGAAAGGAGACAGAGAATGAGAAAGAGAGATGGAGAGCGAATAACAGAAAACAAGAGAATGAGTGTAGAGAGATGTAGCATAAGAAAGAGAGAGAGAGAGAGCGAGAGACAGAAATGGATGTTGTAGGATGCAGACCCAGGAGTCTATACAGTACAAACTGTTACTCACCACCCCTCCACCTCTCCTCTCTCTTTCCAACTCTCTCCTCTCTCTCTCCACCTCTCCTCTCTCTCTCCAACAATCCCCTCTCTCCACCTCTGCTCTCTCTCTCCACCTCTCCTCTCTCTCTCTCTCTCTCTCTCCTCCGTCTCCTCCACCTCCTCTCTCTCCTCTACCTCTTCTCTTTCCTCTCTATCCTCTCTCCTCTCTCTCCCCTCTACCTCTTCCCTCTCCTCTCTCTCTCTCTACCTCTCCTCTCCCCTCAGGCTCTTAGATCTTCTGCAGTAAAAAGCAGACCTGCTCGTTGCTCAATGAGTTGCTATGGTGACATCTGACAGAGAAATATGTAAATCATCATGTGAGCATCACTTTTTCATTAAACTGCCTTTCAAATCTCTCATGTGTTTTATTACTGAATATCATGTCATATCATAAGTTACAGTGTATTATTACTGATTATAATGTCATATCATAAGTTAGTGTTTTATTACTGAATATCATGTCATATCATAAGTTACAGTGTATTATTACTGATTATAATGTCATATCATAAGTTAGTGTTTTATTACTGAATATCATGTCATATCATAAGGTAGTTATGTATAAATGATATATTGGACAGTTAGGCCCTATATTTAACCTATTAGATAAAGGTAAACCACACTGTGGGTTCTCTCAGAAGGAGGTTACCACTTTAAAAACAAACTACCCTGCAAGCTGTTGCTACGGTAATTGTCAATGGATATAGATGTGAAACCACACCTTTCCTTATGGTTCTGCATAAACATCTGGAGGAAACATTTGGTGGCGGCAATAGTTGTATTGTTGTATTGTTACAGGATATTGTTTTTGGTAAGCACGGAGACAGAGGTAACTATAAAACAGAGTATTATTATTATTCAGATATGCTCTCTCCTCTCCTCTGTTTCTCTCAGATAGAACAGTAATTGTCTCTCTGTTTGAAGTGGTATTTTATTCCTTTCACTGTACCAGTACAAACCAGCGCAGTCAAAAGTAATAAGCTAAAGTTTTCATCATGTATTATTTACAGGAACACTCAACCTTCGACTTGAAAGACCTGGGCTAAGTCCCAAATGGCACCCTGTTCCCTTTATAGTGCACTACTTTTGACCAGATCCCTATGGACTATAAAGGGATTAGGATGCCATTTGTAATGCACTTCTTTGGTTTAGGCAGCAGGTTTTGTTAGCTGTCAAAACATGACTAAAACATAAAGCTCCTGTCACATCTTGTTTTGTAAATTAGATTGAGCTAACGCCAACATTTAGTGGTTTCTGGATATAGAGACACGTGCGTGTGTGTGTGTGTGTGTGTGTGTGTGTGTGTGTGTGTGTGTGTGTGTGTGTGTGTGTGTGTGTGTGTGTGTGTGTGTGTGTGTGTGTGTGTGTGTGTGTGTGTGTGTGTGTGTGTGTGTGTGTGTGTGTGCGTGCGTGCGTGGCGTGCGTGCGTGTGTGGGTGTGTGTGTGCGTGATAAGGGCTCAGTGAAGCATGAAATAGGCTGGAACAGTGAGCAAGGCTGATGTCTCCTGCTATTTCATAATTAAGCACACACACACACACACACCGCTCTCATCGTTAGATCGTAAATGTCACCTTGTACCTTCTGGCCGTTCTTAATGATATGTCCAGTAAAATGCTGAGCTATCCGGTGGGTAGCGTAATATAAGACTTGGACATAGTCTGAGTAGGCTACCGATGATTCTCTCTCTCTCTGTAACTAGCATTCAGACATACTCTTAAACAGGCTTTGGTTTTACTGTGGTTTGCATGTCAATCATCTTGTCTTTCATGGACTGTTGGAAGATTAGCCAATGGGATGAAAGAGAACCTGATAAACAACCAGTGGAACCTTTAGAATAGACTAATTAGGAGTTTCTAACAAGAATACATTTTCTTTTTGTCTGCAGTCTAATTGCTGTTGTTGTTGTTGTGAACACAGCTCTTATTTAACCGTCTCTTATTCAGTTGTTCAACAACAACAACAACAACAACAACAACAACAACAACAACATTTGCTGGAAGGGTTCCAGAACTATCGCTCTTCCTCTCTTCCTATACCTCTCTTAGACGAGTGAGATTCCTTCTTCCTCCTCCTGCCTCCTCCTCCTGCCTCCTCCTCCTCTTCCAGCCTCTTCCTCCTCCTTCGTTCCTCTCCACCCTCCTCCTCTTCATTCGTTCCTCTCCACCCCCCTCCTCTTCCTTCGTTCCTCTCCTCCTCCTCCTCCTTTGTTCCTCTCCTCCTCCTCCTCCTCCTGCCTCCTCCTTCTCCTTCGTTCCTCTCCTCCTCCTCCTCCTCCTCCAGCCTCTTCCTCCTCCTTCGTTCCTCTCCCCCTCCTCCTCCTCCTGCCTCCTCCTTCGTTCCTCTCTTCCTCCTTCTCCTCCTCCTCCAGCCTCTTCCTCCTCCTTCGTTCCTCTCCTCCTCCTCCTCCTCCTTCGTTCCTCTCCTCCTCCTCCCTCTGCTTCGTTCCTCTCCTCCTCCTCCTCCTCCTCCTCCTCCAGCCTCTTCCTCCTCCTTCGCTCCTCCTCCCCTACCAGGGTTGTGGTGTGTGATGGTGTGCTATGGCTTGTGATAAGGAAGCTACATGATAAGAAACATATCAGTGCTCAGCACCTGCCTTCTGTTCATATGACTAACCAAACAGTCTGCATGGAGATGGCATCCCAAATGGCACCCTATTCCCTATATAGTGCACTACTTTTGACCAGGGCCCTATAGAACCCTGTTCCCTATATAGTGCACTACTTTTGACCAGGGCCCATTGGGAATAGGGTGCCATTTGGGATGCAGTCCATTTTATGAGGAAACGTTTTACTGCTATAATGAGGAAATCAAACCTAGAAAATATTCAGATTTTCTCTGTGAATGTCTGTATAGCTCACTCAGTGGATGGGCCAGTGAGTTTAGGCTTGTATTCAAAATGATGCTTTCTTTAAAATGGGTAAAAGTGCCTTATAATGAAAAATCAATTGAGTTATTTATGACTCACATGTACATTTACATTTTATATTTTAGTGATTTAGAAGACGCTCTTATCCAGAGTGACCAACAATCAATGCATTCAAGCCATTGTAAGAAAATAAAAAAAACAGCTAGCCACTTTCTGTAATTATGCTAATCAACCATAAACTAAGGGGCTAAACAACCATAAACTAACAGGCTGCTAAAGAACCATAAACTAAGGGGCTAAACAACCATAAACTAAGGGGCTAAACAACCATAAACTAACAGGCTGCTAAAGAACCATAAACTAAGGGGCTAAACAACCATAAACTAAGGGGCTAAAGAACCATAAACTAAGGGGCTAAACAACCATAAACTAAGGGGCTAAAGAACCATAAACTAAGGGGCTAAACAACCATAAACTAAGGGGCTAAACAACCATAAACTAAGGGGCTAAACAACCATAAACTAACAGGCTGCTAAACAACCATAAACTAAGGGGCTAAACAACCATAAACTAACAGGCTGCTAAACAACCATAAACTAAGGGGCTGCTAAACAACCATAAACTAAGGGGCTAAACAACCATAAACTAAGGGGCTAAAGAACCATAAACTAACAGGCTAAACAACCATAAACTAAGGGGCTAAACAACCATAAACTAAGGCGGCTAAAGAACCATAAACTAAGGGGCTAAAGAACCATAAACTAAGGGGCTGCTAAACAACCATAAACTAAGGGGCTAAACAACCATAAACTAACGGCGGCTAAACAACCATAAACTAAGGGGCTAAAGAACCATAAACTAAGGGGCTAAAGAACCATAAACTAACAGGCTGCTAAAGAACCATAAACTAAGGGGCTGCTAAACAACCATAAACTAAGGGGCTAAAGAACCATAAACTAACAGGCTGCTAAAGAACCATAAACTAAGGGGCTAAAGAACCATAAACTAAGGGGCTAAACAACCATAAACTAAGGGGCTAAACAACCATAAACTAAGGGGCTAAAGAACCATAAACTAAGGGGCTAAACAACCATAAACTAAGGGGCTAAACAACCATAAACTAAGGGGCTAAACAACCATAAACTAAGGGGCTAAAGAAACTAAGTGTCACGTCATGACCAGTAATAGGGGTTATTTTGTTATTGTAGTTTGGTCAGGACGTGGCAGGGGGTATTTGTTTTATATGGTTCGGGTTGTATGTGTATGTAGAGGGGTGTTTGGTTTATGTATTCTGGTTTTTTTTGTATTGTTCTATGTTAGTATAGTTCTATGTTCTGTCTAGTCTATTGTAGTTCTATGTTTAGTTTATTGGGGTTGGACCTTCAATTGGAAGCAGCTGGTAATCGTTGCTTCTGATTGAAGGTCCTATAATTAGGAGTTTGTTTTCATGGGGTTTTGTGGGAGGTTGTTCTTGTATTGCTGTATGTTGCCTTCAAGACTGTTTTTCGTTGTTCTTCGTTTTCTTGTTTTGTTGTTTATAAGTGTTCACATTAAAAGTCTAATTATGAGCACTCAACCCGCTGCGCCTTGGTCCCTTCCTCACGACGAACGTTACACTAAGGGGCTAAACAACCATAAACTAAGGGGCTGGGCTAGTGAGTTTAGACTTGTATTCAAAATAATGCTGAACCACAAGAGTGGCTCAAGTGGCTCATAATCAGAAATGCATAGAGTTTTGTTCAGTTTGTTTATATGGAAAGTAATTACTGCCACAGAACACGCCTAAGAACGTTGGGTTAATGATTCACATGTTAAAGTATGCTAAATTACCATAAACCCAGTGTGCATCCCAAATGTTACCCTATTCCCTATATGGTGCACTACTTTTAACCCTGTGGGCCCTGGTCAAAAGTAGTGAACTGGAAAGGGTTTAGGGTGCCATTTGGGATGCGGCGCAGTCTCTGGCTCCTCCTGTCCAGGTCTCAGTGAAGCAGAGGAAGAATGTTTCCTCTGATAAAGGTCACATTCATCCCCAAGCAGAGTTGTTAATTACCTAAAGACTCACACACATGAATGCATTTACAGACACGCATGCACGCACACACACACACACACACACAGTGACAGACGGACCTAGATACTCACAGGCACATGAAGACTAGTCACGTGCATGGGTACACTCCCTATATTGAGAAAGAGAGTGGGTGGAGAGTTACATACCCATATATGTCACGTCCTGACCAGTATAGGGGTTATTTGTTATTGTAGTTTGGTCAGGACGTGGCAGGGGGTATTTGGTTTATGTGGTTCGGGGTGTGTGTCTATGTAGAGGGGTGTTTGATTTATGTATTCCGGGGTTTTTGGGCACTGTTCTATGTTAGTGTATTTCTATGTTCTGTCTAGTCTAGTCTATTTCTATGTTTAGTTTATTGGGGCTGGTTATCATAAGGTGAATGCACCAATTTGTAAGTCGCTCTGGATAAGAGTGTTATTATTATTATTATCATTATTACTATTATTATCATTATTATTATCATTATTACTATTATTATCATTATTATTATCATTATTACTATTATTATCATTATTATTATCATTATTACTATCATTATTACTAGTGTTATTATTATTACTATTATTATTATTACTATTATTATTACTATTATTATTATTATCATTATTATTATCATTGTTACTATTAATATTATTATTATCATTATTACTATTGTTATTATTATTACTATTATTATTATTGTCGGCATAATTATTAGCATTATTACTATTGTTATTATTATTACTATTATTATTATTATTATCATTGTTACTATTATTATTATCATTATTATCATTATTATTATCATTATCATTATTATTATCATTATCATTATTATTAGCATTATTATTATTATCATGATTATTATAATTATTAATGTGCCCTTGTGAAGGAAGAGTCCCCACTTTAAATCTTCAACATACTTCCTCTTCTTCTTTATTAAGCTACTTTTCTTACACTGTTTAAGCTAGAAACACAGTTCAAACTTTAACACGTGTAGACTGGTCTTGATTAAGTTGCAAACACACAACTTTTTGATATCTTTTATACTTTTAAAACTATTAAGCTTTTTTTCCTCCATCCACTTTCATGGGATTTCCTCAACATTCTATAGACACTATTGTGACATCATAACCTCCAACATTCTATTCTATTCACTGTAAACAATGCCACTTTTGACACAAATCAGCTACTTTGACCACTTTCCCAACAACTTAGACAAAAAGTGTATGAAATCTTCTTCTTCTACATCTCTTTGAGATATCTTATACCGATCAAATGACACAGCTGTTTTACTAATCACGTCAATGACATTTCCTCTAGCTTTTGTATAAACAACTGAATTAATGACCACTTTCCCAACAAGTTACACAAAAAGATAGAGGATATGACATCTTCTTTGCTATTCAAATCTGAATATCTGCTACCAATCTAGCAATACAGCTTATTTAGTAACCGCATTTTTCTACTTTTTCCAAACAATTGCCTTTTTTACCCCTTCCCCAGCACTTTAGACAAAAACTTGGAAAGTGTGACATCTTGGTCTACTTTTCTGCTATTCAAATCTGGAATCAGAACATCATTATTTGCTACCAATAAAAAGTTACAGCTGTTTGTCAGAATTTAAAGTGACGACAAGTGAATGACAGCAAACTTGTCTTCCCGCTGTAAGATTGAGTGACAGCAAACTTGTCTGCACGCTGTAAGTTTTGCTTTAATATAATAAAGTAAAATGTTTTAAACTTCTTCCGCAAAAAAACTTCTAAAGAGCTAAAGCAAGCCACACAACTTTACTTGTAAAATGTCCATCTAGTTATTATTATTATTCTTATTATATGAAATGATTCTAACCTTTATCTAACTTGCATACCCTTCTCCCCCTCAATCAACCTACTCCTACCCTCACTCCTCTGTAACTCTCTTCTCCTCCATCCTTAACTACATGACTCACTAGCCTGACTCAAACCATACAGGTAGCCTAGTGGTTAGAGCGTTGGGCCAGTAACTGAAAGGTTGCTGGATTGAATCCCCGAGCTGACAAGGTAAAAATCTGTTGTTCTGCCCCTGAACAAGGCAGTTAACCCTGTGTTTCCCGGTAGGCCATCATTGTAAATACGAATTTGTTCTCAACTGACTTGCCTTGTTAAATGAAGATTAAATAAAACATTTATAATAATATGTTTTCTCCAACCCCTTACGCCTACCCAACCCCCTCACACACCTCATCACTTGATTTAGCCCCACCCTTCTAACATCTTTCCCCCTTCTCCCCGCTCAGTCTCCCCGTACAAGAGAATGTAAACAAACTTGGCAGTAACGACAATCACTACAGCACCTGTCACAACATCACCATTTAACAATCAGCCACGCTTTTCATATTTCAAACACATACGACTAAACACAGCCTGTCAAGCTGGGCTGGAGGAAGGGATGGAATACGGAAGAGAGGTGAAAAAGACAGGTGTATGGAGAGGAGATGAGCTGTGACTATTGACTCAGGTGAGACCAGGGCTCAAATGAAAGAGGCACCACTGAGATGGTTGGTCCATCACAAGAACATGTTATTTTTTAAATTATTTTATTATTTATGAATTTTAAGTTTTACAAACAGACAGATAATGACAGCAAACAATACATGGTGAACACCCCCCCCACCCCCAAACAGGAGACAGAAAAACAAAAACAGAACACAACATTGCTCTGAAGGAATTGGCACCTTGCTTCATTGATGTTTGACTGGACAGTATGAGGATTCTGTCCGGCCTTCAAAATAATGACTGTGGATCAGGGTGGGTTTCAGGTCGTATGTTGTGTTGCCCATCATCACGTGAAAGACACGCTATAAAGGGCTGCCATATCTTAACGAATGTATTACATCTGCCAGAGATATCATGGCAAAGCCCTTCTATATGTAGTAGACTGGTGACTTCAGCTAACCAGGTTTTAAAAACAGGTACAGTCTCCTTATTCCAAATGATTAAAATGTTTAATTTTGCAGTAACCATGCCATATTGTATAGTCTTCTGTTCCCAGTGTGTTAAAGTCCTTAGGTGCTGTGACCTGCCTAAAACTGCGCTGTCCGGGGCTGGTTTTGTTTTATTTCACCTTTATTTAACCAGGTAAGCTAGTTGAGAACAAGTTCTCATTTGCAACTGCGACCTGGCCAAGATAAAGCAAAGCAGTTCAACAACATAGAACAACACAGAGTTATTCATGGAATAAACATACAATCAATAATACAGTAGAAAAATCTATATAGAGCATGTGCAAATGAGGTAGGATAAGAGAGGTAAGGCAATAACTAGGCTATGGTGGAAAATTAATTATAATATAGCAATTAAACACTGGAATGGTAGATGTGCAGAAGATGAATGTGCAAGTTGAGATACTGGGGTGCAAAGGAGCAAGATAAATAAATAAATACAGTATGGGGATGGGGTAGATTGGATGGGCTATTTACAGATGAGCTGTGTACAGGTGCAGTGATCTGTGAGCTGCTCTGACAGCTGGTGCTTAAAGCTAGTGAGGGAGGTAAGAGTCTCCAGCTTCAGAGATTTTTGCAGTTCGTTCCAGTCATTGGCAGCAGAGAACTGGAAGGAGAGATGGCCAAAGGAGGAATTGGCTCTGGGTGACCAGTGAGATATACCTACCGGAGCGCGTGCTACGGGTGGGTGTTGCTATGTTGACCAGTGAGCTGAGATAAGGCGGGGCTTTACCTAGCAGAGACTTATAGATGACCTGGAGCCAGTGGGTTTGGCGACGTGTATGAAGCGAGGGCCAGCCAATGAGAGCATACAGGTCGCAGTGGTGGGTAGTATATGGGGCTTTGGTGACAAAACGGATGGCACTGTGATAGACTGCATCCAATTTGTTGAGTAGAGTGTTGGGGGCTATTTTGTAAATGACATTGCCGAAGTCGAGGATCGGTAGGATGGTCAGTTTTACGAGGGTATATTTGGCAGCATGAGTGAAGAATGCTTTGTTGCGAAATAGGAAGCCGATTCTAGATTTAATTTTGGATTGGAGATGCTTAATGTGAGTCTGGAAGGATAGTTTACAGTCTAACCAGACACCTAGGTATTTGTATTTGTCCACATATTCTAAGTCAGAACTGTCCAGAGTAGTGATGCTGGACGGGTGTGCAGGTACGGGCAGTGATCGGTTGAAGAGCATGCATTTAGTTTTACTTGCATTTAAGAGCAGTTGGAGGCCACAGAAGGAGAGTTGTATGGCATTGAAGCTCATCTGGAGGTTAGTTAACACAGTGTCCAACGAAGGGCCAGAGGTACAGTATATAGAATGGTGTCGTCTGCGTAGAGGTGGATCAAAGAATCACCAGCAGCGAGAGCGACATCATTGATGTACACAGAGAAGAGCGTCGGCCCGAGAATTGAACCCTGTGGCACCCCCATAGAGACTGCCAGAGGTCCGGACAACAGGCTCTCCGATTTGACATACTGAACTCTATCGGAGAAGTAGTTGGTGAACCAAGCGAGGCAATCATTTGAGAAACCAAGGCTGTTGAGTCTGCCAATAAGAATGTTGTGATTGACAGAGTCCAAAGCCTTAGCCAGGTCAATGAATACGGCTGCACAGTAATGTCTGTTATCGATGGCGGTTATGATATCATTTAGGACCTTGAGCATGGCTGAGGTGCACCCATGACCAGCTCTGAAACCAGATTGCATAGCGGAGAAGGTACGGTGAGATTCGAAATGGTCGGTAATCTGTTTGTTAACTTGGCTTTCGAAGACCTTAGAAAGGCAGGGTAGAATAGATACAGGTCTGTAGCAGTTTGGGTCTAGAGTGTCTCCCCCTTTGAAGAGGGGGATGACCGCGGCAGCTTTCCAGTCTATGGGAATCTCAGATGATACGAAAGAGAGGTTGAACAGGCTAGTAATAGGGGTTGCAATAATTTGGGCAGATAATTTTAGAAAGAGAGGGTCCAGATTGTCTAGCCCGGCTGATATGTAGGGGTCCATATTTTGCAGCTCTTTCAGAACATCAGCTATCTGGATTGGGTGTAGGAGAAGTGGGGGAGGTTTGGGCGAGTTGCTGTGGGGAGCGCAGGGCTGTTGACCGGGGTAGGGGTAGCCAGGTGGAAATCATGGCCAGCCGTAGAAAAATGCTTATTGAAATTCTCAATTATTGTGGATTTATCAGTAGTGACAGTGTTTCCTAGCCTCAGAGCAGTGGGCAGCTGGGAGGAGGTGCTCTTATTCTCCATGGACTTTACAGTGTCCCAGAACTTTTTTTAGTTTGTAGTACAGGATGCAAATTTGTGTTTGAAAAAGCTAGCCTTAGCTTTCCTAACTGCCTGTGTATATTGGTTCCTAACTTCCCTGAAAAGTTGCATATCACGGGGGCTGTTCGATGCTAATGCAGAACGCCACAGGATGTTTTTGTGCTGGTCAAGGGCAGACAGGTCTGGAGTGAACCAAGGGCTATATCTATTCCTAGTTCTAAAGTTTTTGAATGGAGCATGCTTATTTAAGATGGTGAGGAAGGCATGAGGTTACTGGTATGAGGTTACAGCTGTATTCTTCTGAGTAACACTTAAAAATATCACGCCAAAATGTGTGCAGTTTGGGGCATGACCATAAGAGGTGACCCTTGGCAGATTTGCCCTTAGGGCATGTCGGAGAGACCAAGGGGTAGAACGAGTGTAATTTGGTACAGGAATGTGTAGTCTGTGAATCACTTTGTATTGAATAAATTGGTGTCGGGAGTTTATCGAGCACAAGTGAATATCTCGAAGGCAATCAGCCCACCTGCCATCAGTAATCTCCATAACAAGGTCTTCCTCCCAGGTCTCCTTCAAATGTTGTGTGGATACAGAGTAATATGCTGTAAAGTGATCTACAAATCTGGAGATCAAAGTCGTTGAGTCAGGGGTGAGGTTCATGAAAATATACAGTTCGAGGGCAGGTGTAATTGCCTCAAAATGTTGTATATTTAAGTGAATGTAATTTCTTATCTGAAGACATCAGAAGAAGTTAGATGCAGGGAGATCGTACATTTCCCTCAACTGTGCGAATGTGGCAAAAGCATTATTGATGTAATGTTCTGCAACAGTAGTAATGCCCTTTCTCTTCCAGAATAAAAAAGTATTGTCAATTAGTGAGGGGGGGGGGCATGGTTATGGCTAGTAGGAGTACAGGAGGTCATCCCCGGGAGACCAAATGTCTTCCTTATTTGATACCAAATGTTTTATTCATTTTTTTTTTGCATAAAGTTATTGACAGTAATACCTGTAGGGGATTTAGTTGATGAAAAGAGAAGTGCTGGAAGAGAGGTGTTGTGTGTATCTTGTTCAATAGTGAGACATTTAAGTATGTAATATATATTAGTTAACCAGGCAAGTCAGTTAAGAACACATTCTTATTTACAATGACGGTCTACACCGGCCAAAGCCGGACAACGCTGGGCCAATTGGGCGGCATTCGAACCAGGGTGTCTGTAGTGACGCCTGTAGCACTGAGATGCAATGCCTTAGACCGCTGCCATGAAGGGGTGGAGGGATCTATCACACCAGGGTATGCATCCTGACAATAAACCAGTGTTAAAGCATTTGCTGCCCAATAATAATGCTGAAAATTTGGCAGGCTCAGGCCCCCTAATTATTTGGGCTTGATTATATGTTTTATATGATGTAATTTGTATCCGCACACAAAAGGCAAGATGATAGAATCCAAGGATTTGAAAAAAGCTTTAGTTATAAATATAGGCAGATTCTGAAAGAGATATAGGAATTTGGGGAATGTAACCATTTTAATAGCGTTAACACAGTCTATCATAGATCGAGGCAACACTCTCCAGATCTCAATGTTGCGCTTCAACGTCTCTATCATGTCAAGGTAGTTCAATTTATAAATCAATTTAGGGTCCTTGGGGATGACAACAGCTAAATATTTAATTTTGTCTCCTGTGATTTTAAAAGGTATATGTTTAAGAAACTCTGGGTTTCAGTCGCCTTTATGAGGCATGAATCACTTTCATCCCAGTTTATGGTGTACCAAGAGAGTTCTTCAAATGATTCGATGAGCTCCAAGAGCGGTGGGAGTCTCTTCCGGGCGTGAGACGAACAAAATGATGTCATCCGCGTAGAGCGAGATGCGGTGATCGACCTTGCCCATGTTTAGCAGAGCAATGACAGGATGGCTTCTAATACTAATAGCTAGGGGTTCCATACTGTAGCAATGGCGAATAGCAACGGACTCAAAGGGCACCCCTGCCGGCAGGAACGTTAAAGTGAAAACGGAGGTGATTTATTGGAATTAGTGAGAACTGAAGCCTTCAGACACGCATATATTTATTTCAACCCAGGAGACAAAACTCTCACCGCAACCAAACTAATTTATTACTGTCAGAATGTAGTTCCATTCCACTTGGTCAAATGTTTTTTGAGCGTCAAGTGCAAGAATGGCAACTTTAGAATCTCTATCATGTTTGGAATACATAATATTCATCAGTCGCCTAACGTTGGGAAATAAGAATCTGCCTGGTTTAAAACCAGTTTGGTCGTGATGAATTATAGTCGAAATGCATTTATTTAGTTTGTTCGCGAGTATTTTAGTAAACACCTTAAGATCGCATCCGAGGAGGGAAATAGGGCGATATGAAGATGACTCTGTTACATCTTTATCTTTCTTTAATATTTGGGAGATATTGGCTGGGTATAAAGACTCCGGGAGTCTGTGAGTTTCAATAGAGTGTTTAAACATCCTCAACATAAGAGGAGTAACCTTTTCTGAATATGCTTTGTAAAACTCTAGTCCAAAGCCGCCAGGTCCAGACGCTCAAGCCCTTCTAACGTTATCTCTGCATTTAACTCCGGTTGAGCAGCGCTACTTAATTCAGGTAGGGAAAGGGAATGGAGGAAATCAGACATTTCCGCGGTATCTACAGTAGTCTATGAAGTGTAGAGGTCTTGATAAAACTTTATGAAACATACATTAATTTCTTTTGGGTCCGCAGTAACGACTCCTGTGCTAGATGTAATTTTACGAATAGCTCTATTGGCCTGTATACCTCTCAGCTGGCGCGCCAGTAGTTTATCTGGCTTGTCACACAACTGTTTCATTTTTAATAGCATTTTGTTTACTTGGTTAGAGAGAATAGTATTGTATTCATATTTGAGTTTTATTATGTAATTCAACTTGGAAGATAAAGGCGCATCCATATAATCTCTCTCGAGCACCGGGATCGGTGCCTCGATTTCTAATAATCTAATGCCCACGCAAAACAGCCTTAAATGCCTCCCACAAAGTGGAGTCGGACACATCTGCAGTATCATTCTGGGACATATAGTCTGTAACTAAATTGGCTATTTGTTGGTGAAATTGTTCATCATTGAGTAATGATGGATTAAATCGCCAATTGAATTGAGGCTTTGTTCTGCCGAAATCCATCTGCAATAAAACGGGACTGTGATCAGAAATGATTATATTATGGTACTTGGTAGTGGTGACGTTAGATGTCAATTTAGAGTCTTTTAAAAAAGTAGTAAATTCTTGTGTAAGATTTATGCACATGTGAAAATAAAGAATACTTATTATACGTAGGGTGTTGTAATCTCCAAATATCGACAAGGTTCATTGTTCCAATTAAATTATTCAAGACAGTAGTGAAATTCAGTGAAGTGGGAGGGCGAGAAGGAAGCCTGTCAATTTAAGTAACCAGAATGCAGTTAAAATCTCCACCTGTAATTAAATGTGTGGTTGATAAATCTGGTAAGAGGTTGAAGACATATTGAAAGAACCCTGGGTCATCGAAATTCGGTGCATAAAGACGTAAAAATATGGCCTATTACTATAATATAGCGGCCATTGGGACAGTTTTTCGAAATAATATGGCTACACCTCTAGCCTTGGATGAAAAAGTTGATTGATAAATCTGTGATACCCAAACTACATTTTAATCTCCATTGCTCAGTATGCTTTGTGTGAGTTTCTTGTAGCAACATAATATCTCCAAACTTTGTCTCTTTTCCAATTCGTTCTAAAACCTCGTACATTCCACGAAAAAATGGTAATGTCGCGCGAAGTGGAAGAGTTACCAGTAGCCATAAGAAATAATTATTTGGTCCTCAAATACATAGAAATTGTAGCAGTAGGTCTGGCGAAACACGTAAAAGAGCAAAGGACAAAGGAAAAACACACCTCCCTCTCCCGTTCACTATACCAAACGAAGTGGAATATAAATTCCCCCATAAACACACCATTTTTCATTAAACTAAACTAGCATACCTACAGGTGGTCCGACTGGGCAGTTCTCTTTCTCTCCATGCAGGGGCAGTCGAGTTATTGGGATCAGGGCTTGCTATCAAAATATTGTTCTCTCTTGCTCGCTCGAATGCCAGGCCTAGGTCATATTACTGCAACATTCAAATGTACAATAAATATTCTGAAATGCAGCCATACACATCAACAATCATTATTTTATACAGTTTAATGACACGGTATAGATTTTGGTCTCCCCACCAGGCTACGTAGTGTATCCTAAGGTTACGAAGGTACTATTCAAGTTGAGTTCAATTAGCTAGACTTCATTTAAATCAGAGAGTACTAAACTCTAGCCTAGCTAGACTTACTTTACTAGCTAGATTTAATTTACTTAGCCTAGCTAGCTGCCATCTTTGTTTTGTTCTGATTTCCTTTCTTGAAGACCAATAGTAAGACGCTCCTTCGTTCCCGCCTCCTGCATTTATACATTTTTGAACCGACGGATTACAGACAATATGTAAGAAATTTGTGAACAAAGTATGTTTTACTTTTTTATACTTTTTACATGATCCAACACATTTATTTAGCAATTCAATGTTGAGACACCGATCGTTGTTTATGTAACAATAAATACACCGTCTTTCACACATTTTAAGTAATTTAGGAATTCAGCATTTTAATATAAAAAATACAGAAATCTAAATGCTCAAACAACGGATCTAGAAACTGTCAGGGGTACTGACAAACAGCCAGGCAAGTGTTATAAAGAGCCTAGAAGTGTTTTTGGGTGAACTTCCCCTTTAACACAAGGGAGATCATCAATGATCAATCTTTCAAAATAGCCCGGGAAAAACAGAGCTTGTGTCGATAGGATACATACCACCCTACACATTACTAAACCGTCTGCCAGAGAGGATACATACCACCCTTCACATTACTAAACCGTCTGCCAGAGAGGATACATACCACCCTTCACATTACTAAACCGTCTGCCAGAGAGGATACATACCACCCTATACATTACTAAACCGTCTGCCAGAGAGGATACATACCACCCAGAACATTACTAAACCGTCTGCCAGAGAGGATACACACCACCCAGAACATTACTAAACCGTCTGCCAGAGAGGATACATACCACCCAGAACATTACTAAACCGTCTGCCAGAGAGGATACACACCACCCAGAACATTACTAAACCGTCTGCCAGAGAGGATACATACCACCCAGAACATTACTAAACCGTCTGCCAGAGAGGATACATACCACCCAGAACATTACTAAACCGTCTGCCAGAGAGGATACATACCACCCAGAACATTACTAAACCGTCTGCCAGAGAGGATACATACCACCCTACACATTACTAAACCGTCTGCCAGAGAGGATACATACCACCCTACACATTACTAAACCGTCTGCCAGAGAGGATACATACCACCCAGAACATTATGTACACTCTATCTGATGATCTTTATATTATCTTCCATTATCATGTGGTTTTGTCTCTCCCCATACCCTGCTATCACTCTCTTGTGTCTGATGGAGACACACACACACACGCACGGAGTCACACGGGCACACACGCGCACAGACACACACACTCACGCACATACACATACACGCACGCACACACACGTGCACAGACACACACACGCACATGCACGCACACACGCAGAGACACACACACACACGCACTCACACACACACACACACACATGCGCACGCACACACGCATGCATGCACGCACACACGTACACACAAGCGCACGCACACACACCTCTTTCACTATTGATCGAGTCTCATTAAAGGTGTAAAAAGTGCACCGTTGCCGATCTGCAGCCTGATTCATCAGCTGTATAGGGTGGTTGTTTGTCAGTTACTTGGCCAGCCCCACCTGCTCCTGGGCACAGACACTTATAAACGTATGCAAGATTTGATTCATTACTGGGTTGTTGTTTTGGATGGGTACTTTGTTTATTTGTTAATATACATTTACAATATTCTATACTCTCCGTTGTTAAATATGTCCACACAGGCTACTGTCTGTATGTAGTCTCTGTGGAGTTGCTGGTTTGGATCTGGTTTATTGTTTATTTGTTTGTTTGTTATTCAAGATATTCAAGCTCTATTCAGATAGGACTATATATCTGCTCTCTTCCTTTGCAGAGGCTGGGTGTTTTAAATTGATTAAAGTGTTGAGGAGAGGAGAGATCAGAGTGAGAGAGGGAGAGCGAGAGAGAGACAGAGAGAGAGACAGAGAGAGAGAGGGTGGGAAAGAGAGAAAGAGAGAAAGAAAGAGAGAAAGACAGAGACAGAGAGACAGAGAGAGACAGAGAGAGAGCGAGAGAGAGAAAGAGAGAGAGAGACAGAGAGAGAGAGAGACAGAGAGCGTGAGAGACAGAGAGAGAGAGAAAGAAAGGTAGAGCGAGAGAACTTGTTTGTCACCGGAGCAGAGAGTCCTGTAGAATATGTCAATGTCCCAAGTGGTACCTTATTCCCTACATAGTATGCTACCTACCCTATGAGTCCTGGTCAACAGTAATACACTGCATAAGGAATAGTGCCATTTGAAATCCACACCATGCAATTCACAATGTACCAGACAGGGCTAGAAAGGGGTAGAGCTGTAAGTCAGGTGCATTTTGGGACTGTGATTTTGAGGCTGGGCGGTGAGGGCTGTAGATGTATGTACATGGTGAGTTCATGGGTGAGCAGAATGGGTGAGTGGATGTGCAGTACTACAGTGTATCGGTGGAGGTACAGTACTACAGTGTATCGGTGGAGGTGCAGTACTACAGTGTATCGGTGGAGGTGCAGTACTACAGTGTGTCGGTGGAGGTGCAGTACTACAGTGTATCGGTGGAGGTGCAGTACTACAGTGTATCGGTGGAGGTGCAGTACTACAGTGTATCGGTGGAGGTGCAGTACTACAGTGTATCGGTGGAAGCGCAGTATTGCAGTGTATCGGTGGATGTGCAGTAGTACAGTTTACTGGTGGAGATGCAGTACTACAGTGTATCGGTGGATGTGCAGTAGTACAGTTTACTGGTGGAGGTGCAGTACTACAGTGTATTGGTGGAGGTGCAGTACTACAGTGTGTTGGTGGAGGTGCCGTACTACAGTGTGTTGGTGGAGGTGCAGTAGTACAGTGTATTGGTGGAGGTGCAGTAGTACAGTGTATCGGTGGATGTGCAGTAGTACAGTTTACTGGTGGAGGTGCAGTATTATGGTGTATTGGTGGAGGTGCAGTACTACAGTTTACTGGTGGAGGTGCAGTACTACAGTGTGTTGGTGGAGGTGCAATACTACAGTGTATCGGTGGATGTGCAGTAGTACAGTTTACTGGAGGAATGGGTGGAGTTAGGGAAAGGGGTACAGCAGTGTATGTAGCTGTGGTAGAGGAATGGGTGGAGTTAGGGAAAGGGGTACAGCAGTGTATGTAGCTGTGGTAGAGGAATGGGTGGAGTTAGGGAAAGGGGTACAGCAGTGTATGTAGCTGTGGTAGAGGAATGGGTGGAGTTAGGGAAAGGGGTACAGCAGTGTATGTAGCTGTGGTAGAGGAATGGGTGGAGTTAGGGAAAGGGGTACAGCAGTGTATGTAGCTGTGGTAGAGGAATGGGTGGAGTTAGGGAAAGGGGTACAGCAGTGTATGTAGCTGTGGTAGAGGAATGGGTGGAGTTAGGGAAAGGGGTACAGCAGTGTATGTAGCTGTGGTAGAGGAATGGGTGGAGTTAGGGAAAGGGGTACAGCAGTGTATGTAGCTGTGGTAGAGGAATGGGTGGAGTTAGGGAAAGGGGTACAGCAGTGTATGTAGCTGTGGTAGAGGAATGGGTGGAGTTAGGGAAAGGGGTACAGCAGTGTATGTAGCTGTGGTAGAGGAATGGGTGGAGTTAGGGAAAGGGGTACAGCAGTGTATGTAGCTGTGGTAGAGGAATGGTTGGAGTTAGGGAAAGGGGTACAGCAGTGTATGTAGCTGTGGTAGAGGAATGGGTGGAGTTAGGGAAAGGGGTACAGCAGTGTATGTAGCTGTGGTAGAGGAATGGGTGGAGTTAGGGAAAGGGGTACAGCAGTGTATGTAGCTGTGGTAGAGGAATGGGTAGAGTTCGGGAAAGGGGTACAGCATTAGGCATTAGGCTGAGGTTGAGTGGAACATTCCTTTGGCTCTGCCTCTGGCTTTATTACCTCTGTGGCTGTGTGTGTGTGTGTGTGTGTGTGTGTGTGTGTGTGTGTGTGTGTGTGTGTGTGTGTGTGTGTGTGTGTGTGTGTGTGTGTGTGTGTGTGTGTGTGTGTGTGTGTGTGTGTGTGTGTGTGTGTGTGTGTGTGTGTGTGTGTGTGTGTGTGTGTGTGGGTTGGTGTGTGGTGTGTGGTGTGTGCGTGTGTGTGTAAGTGCACATCCTCATCTGTGTGTACATCCATGTGAGTGTGTGAACCTGAATGCCTGTGTGTGTGTACATGCGTGCGTGTGCACGCTCGGTGTGTGTACGTGTAGGGCTGGGCCAGGATAGGCTCAGGGAGCAGCATGGTGGCTCAGTCTGCCAGATAATTATACACCCCAGTGGAGGAGACCACTTGGTATTCTCCACACACACACAGATAAGACTGATAGAGAGAGAGAGCGGGAGAAGGGGAGAGAGGGGCAGAGAGAGGGGGAAGAGAGAGAGGGGAAGAGAGAGAGATATGGAGAGATGGTGAGAGGGAACGAGAAAGAGGCAGACAGAGGGATATAAAGAGAGGTAGAGAGAAGGATACAGAGGGAGGTAGAGAGAGGGGGAAAGAAAGAAGGAAGGGAGAAAGAAAGAAAGAGAAAAAACAATGAGGGTGAAAGTGGGAAAGAGAGAGGGGAGTGAAAGATAGGGAGAGAGTGAGAGAGTGAGACAGAGAGATATGGAGAGATGGTGAGAGAGGGAATGAGAGAGAGGCAGACAGAGAGATATAAAGAAAGGTAGAGAGAGAGGGAAAGAGAGAAGGAAGGGAGAGAGAAAGAGAAAAAACAATGAAGGTGAGAGAGGGAAAGAGAGAGGGATGGAGAGAAGGACATTGTGAAATGGGTAGGGAGAGAGATGGAGAGATTTCAGAGAGAATGAGGAAGAGAGAAGGGAGAGAGAGGGAGAGAGAGAGAGGAGTGAGGGTGAGAGATGGAGAGAGAGAGAAAGATACAGAGATATATAGATGATAGAGACAGCGAAAGAGCGAGAAAGAGAGAACAGAGAAAGGCCATTTATCTCCTTCAGTGCTGAAGGAGCAGTAGATCCTCCCTCTAGCCAGTAGCAGTAGATCCTCGCTCCCTCCAGACAGTATCAGTAGGTCCTCCCTCCAGACAGTATCAGTAGATCCTCCCTCCAGACAGTATCAGTAGGTCCTCCCTCCAGACAGTATCAGTAGGTCCTCCCTCCAGACAGTATCAGTAGGTCCTCCCCTCCAGACAGTATCAGTAGGTCCTCCCTCCAGACAGTATCTGTAGGTCCTCCAGACAGTAGCAGTAGATCCTCCCTCCCTTCCTCCAGACAGTAGGTCCTCCCTCCAGAGAGTAGTAGTAGGTCTTCCCTCCCTCCAGACAGTATCTGTAGGTCCTCCCTCCCCCCAGAAAGTATCTGTAGGTCCTCCCTCTCTCCAGAGAGTAGCAGTAGGTCCTCCCTACCTCCAGAGAGTAGTAGTAGGTCCTCCCTCCCTCAAAACAGTATCTGTAGGTCCTCCCTCCCCCCAGAATGTATCTGTAGGTCCTCCCTCCCTCCAGAGAGTAGCAGTAGGTCCTCCCTCCAGAGAGTAGTAGTAGGTCCTCCCTCCCTCCAGAGAGTAGTAGTAGGTCCTCCCTCCCTCCAGAGAGTAGCAGTAGGTCCTCCCTCCCTCCAGAGAGTAGCAGTAGGTCCTCCCTCCCTCCAGAGAGTAGTAGTAGGTCCTCCCTCCCTCCAGAGAGTAGCAGTAGGTCCTCCCTCCAGAGAGTAGTAGTAGGTCCTCCCTCCCTCAAAACAGTATCTGTAGGTCCTCCCTCCCTCCAGAGAGTAGCAGTAGGTCCTCCCTCCCTCCAGAGAGTAGCAGTAGGTCCTCCCTCCCTCCAGACAGTAGCAGTAGGTCCTCCCTCCCTCCCTCAAAACAGTATCTGTAGGTCCTCCCTCCCTACAGACAGTAGCAGTAGGACCTCCCTCCATCCCTCCAGACAGTAGCAGTAGGACCTCCCTACCTCCAGACAGTATCAGTAGGTCCTCCCTCCCTCCAGATAGTATCAGTAGGTCCTCCCTCGCGACAGTAGCAGTAGGGCCTACCTCCCTCCAAACAGTAGCAGTAGGTCCTCCCTCCCTCCAGACAGGATCATAAGGTCCTCCCTCCCTCCCTCCCACCAGACAGTGGCAGCAGGTCCTCCTTCTCTCCAGACAGTAGCAGTAGGTCCTCCCTCCCTCCAGAGATTATCAGTAGGTCCTCCCTCCCTCCAGACATTATCAGTAGGTCCTCCCTCCAGACATTATCAGTAGGTCCCCCCTCCCTCCAGACATTATCAGTAGGTCCTCCATCCCTCCAGACATTATCAGTAGGTCCTCCCTCCAGAAGTATCAGTAGGTCCTCCCTCCCTCCAGACATTATCAGTAGGTCCTCCATCCCTCCAGACATTATCAGTAGGTCCTCCATCCCTCCAGACATTATCAGTAGGTCCTCCCTCCCTCCAGAAGTATCAGTAGGTCCTCACTCCCTCAATACATTAGCAGTAGGTCCTTGCTCCCTCCAGACAGTAGCAGTAGGTCCTCCCTCCCTACTTCCCTCCATTGCTCTCTCGAGACAGTAGCAGTAGGTCCTTGCTCCCTCCAGACAGTAGCAGTAGGTCCTCCTTCCAGAAGTATCAGTACATCCTCCCTCCCTCCAGACAGTAGCAGTAGGTCCTCCCTCCAGAAGTATCAGTACATCCTCCCTCCCTCGAGACAGTAGCAGTAGGTCCTCCCTCCAGAAGTATCAGTACATCCTCCCTCCCTCCAGACAGTAGCAGTAGGTCCTCCCTCCAGAAGTATCAGTACATCCTCCCTCCCTCGAGACAGTAGCAGTAGGTCCTCCCTCCCTCCAGAAGTATCAGTACATCCTCCCTCCCTCCAGACAGTAGCAGTAGGTCCTCCCTCCAGAAGTATCAGTACATCCTCCCTCCAGACAGTAGCAGTAGGTCCTCCCTCCAGAAGTATCAGTACATCCTCCCTCCCTCAAGACAGTAGCAGTAGGTCCTCCCTCCAGAAGTATCAGTACATCCTCCCTCCCTCAAGACAGTAGCAGTAGGTCCTCCCTCCAGAAGTATCAGTACATCCTCCCTCCCTCCAGACAGTAGCAGTAGGTCCTCCCTCCAGAAGTATCAGTACATCCTCCCTCCCTCGAGACAGTAGCAGTAGGTCCTCCCTCCAGAAGTATCAGTACATCCTCCCTCCCTCAAGACAGTAGCAGTAGGTCCTCCCTCCAGAAGTATCAGTACATCCTCCCTCCAGACAGTAGCAGTAGGTCCTCCCTCCAGAAGTATCAGTACATCCTCCCTCCCTCAAGACAGTAGCAGTAGGTCCTCCCTCCCTCCAGAAGTATCAGTACATCCTCCCTCCCTCCAGACAGTAGCAGTAGGTCCTCCCTCCAGAAGTATCAGTACATCCTCCCTCCAGACAGTAGCAGTAGGTCCTCCCTCCAGAAGTATCAGTACATCCTCCCTCCCTCCAGACAGTAGCAGTAGGTCCTCCCTCCAGAAGTATCAGTACATCCTCCCTCCAGACAGTAGCAGTAGGTCCTCCCTCCAGAAGTATCAGTACATCCTCCCTCCCTCCAGACAGTAGCAGTTTGTTCTCCCTCCCTCCATCTCTCCCTCCAGACAGACAGGCATTACAGGCAGGGCTATAGACTACAGAGGGGAAAGGGAAAGGGGGATATCTAGTGAGTTATACAACTGAATGCAATCCCTACAGCAGAGAGATGAAGGAGGATAGGGATGTGTTTGTGTTTGTGTTCGTAGAGGAAAGGATGTACTTCCTAGTTCGACAGGTCAGGGGTCACATGTGACAATACTGTATGCTGTGATTAATAAGGTGGTCTTGCAATGTATTGACTTAATCTATACCATGTAATCACACACACACACACACACACACACACACACACACACACACACACACACACACACACACACACACACACACACACACACACACACACACACACGTGTATTGATATGACTGTACATCCATGTAATTAATGTAATTAATGTTAAGAAGACATAGGCAGTGTATTGACATGAAAGCCTACCTTGTAATTATTGTATGAAAGACATGGGCAGAACTGGTGTTCTCTTCAGGTTATAAATCAAGGCTATTGGTATTCCCTCTGCTCAACCCGTCTGTTTTGTGCGGATCTGTTAAACCTATTAAAGTGAAAGACTGATAGAGAGTAAGTCTTTCTATGCTTTAAGAAGGCCTCTCACACGTACTGTACATATGAAACCACATCGGTCTGTGAGAAAATAATAGCAAATTATACGCAAGAACAATTCAGTCAATGCACAAATATATACAGCTTTGGTTTGAACGATCACCGCCTGTCTGCTCAAAAGTGAATTATAGGGTAATTAATACTCACAACATATTCAAACATGAATTATACCCATTCCCTATTGCCCTTTTTCTGTTAACCAGCTGTAAAGCTCTGCTTGGTTATAGTACTCACAATAACCTGAATCATCATGTATTAATGTTAAACAGCCTCCCCCTGAAACTCTGTGTTGCTCTCTGTCTTGGTTATAGCTGTAGCTCTGTCTTGGTTATAGCTGTAGCTCTCTGTCTTGGTTATAGCTGTAGCTCTGTCTTGGTTATGGCTGTAGCTCTGTCTTGGTTATAGCTGTAGCTCTCTGTCTTGGTTATGGCTGTAGCTCTGTCTTGGTTATAGCTGTAGCTCTGTCTTGGTTATAGCTGTAGCTCTGTCTTGGTTATGGCTGTAGCTCTGTCTTGGTTATAGCTGTAGCTCTCTGTCTTGGTTATAGCTGTAGCTCTCTGTCTTGGTTATAGCTGTAGCTCTGTCTTGGTTATGGCTGTCTTGGTTATAGCTGTAGCTCTGTCTTGGTTATAGCTGTAGCTCTGTCTTGGTTATAGCTGTAGCCCCGTCTTGGTTATGGCTGTAGCTCTTTCTTGGTTATGGTGGTAGCTCTCTGTCTTGGTTATGGCTGTAGCTCTGTCTTGGTTATGGTGGTAGCTCTCTGTCTTGGTTATAGCTGTAGCTCTGTCTTGGTTATGGCTGTAGCTCTTTCTTGGTTATGGTGGTAGCTCTCTGTCTTGGTTATGGCTGTAGCTCTGTCTTGGTTATGGCTGTAGCTCTGTCTTGGTTATAGCTGTAGCTCTCTTTCTTGGTTATGGCTGTAGCTCTGTCTTGGTTATGGCTGTAGCTCTGTCTTGGTTATAGCTGTAGCCCTGTCTTGGTTATGGCTGTAGCTCTGTCTTGGTTATAGCTGTATCTCTCTGTCTTGGTTATAGCTGTAGCTCTCTGTCTTGGTTATGGCTGTAGTCCTGTCTTGGTTATGGCTGTAGCTCTGTCTTTGTTATGGCTGTAGCTCTGTCTTGGTTATGGCTGTAGTCCTGTCTTGGTTATGGCTGTAGCTCTGTCTTGGTTATGGCTGTAGCCCTGTCTTGGTTATGGCTGTAGCTCTGTCTTGGTTATGGCTGATGCAGTTTGCAGAAGGAAGGAAAAAAACTTTTTGGTAGTCAAAACAGGAAGGTAAGATAGGGAAGGGGATGGATGGTAGGAGGTGATGGAGGGAGGGGAGGAGATGAGGAAGGGATGAGAGGAGGGTGAGGAAGGGATGAGAGGAGGGTGAGGAAGGGATGAGAGGAGGGTGAGGGAGGAAGGATTGGAGGGTGGCATCTATGAGTCACACTGGGGGGTGATGGGGAGGAGGAAGAGGGAAGAGTGAGGAGGAGGAGAGGGAGGAGAGGAGAAGGAGAAGGAGAGAGAGGGGAGGAGGGAGGTGTGGACTCTGCCACATATCATAAAGAATGAGTGTCACTCTGTCCTTGTTCCTCTGTCCGGTGTGGTGTGTGTGTGTTTGTGTGTGTGCTTGCGTGTGTGTGTGTGTTAGAGTGATGAGCTTCACTGAGGGGTGACAGCCAAAAGACAGGCTGGGTCTGTTCCTGTCAGACTCATTCTCTGTCTCAGTCCCCAACACTGGGATACGAGCTATGAGGCTACATACTTCATGCTACAAAGCTTTCTGGCCTGCATGCTAAAAGGCTAACTGTGGTGCATAGGCATTCAGTGTAAATGAGGGCTATGCAAACTGTTAGCTAAGGTCAACAGTCTCTTGGTGTCTTTTGGACCAATCAGACCCTTTACCCCTAGACACTTCCTGACAATACTGAACCTCATACATAGGCATAGGGCATTTATGGTATGTAATTGATGGTATGCTAAGTGGAAGTGATGGTATGCTAAGTGGAATTGATGGTATGCTAAGTGGAATTAATAGTATGCTAAGTGGAATTGATGGTATGCTAAGTGGAATTGATGGTATGCTAGGTGGAATTGATGGTATGCTCAGTGGAATTGATGGTATGCTAAGTGGAAGTGATGGTATGCTAAGTGAAATTGATGGTATGCTAAGTGTAATTGATTGTATGCTAAGTGGAAGTGATGGTATGCTAAGTGGAATTGATGCTATGCTAAGTGGAATTGATGGTATGCTAAGTGGAATTGATGGTATTCTAAGTAGAATTGATGGTATGCTAAATATAATTAATTTATGGTAAACTAAGTGGAATTTCGGCCAGATAATTTTTTGTCATCAAGTTCTCCAAGAAGTGCATGAGAGGAGCAAAGGAATGATTTTGGTCTCTGGCACAGGAGGTTGGTGGCACCTTAATTTGGGAGAAAGGGCTCGTGGTAATGGCTGGAGCGGAATAGGTGGAATGGTTATCAAATGCATCACACAGATAGTTTCTATGTGTTTGATACCATTCCATTTGCTCCGTGATTATGAGCCATCCTCCCCTCAGCAGCCTCCTGTGGACTCTGGACATGTGTGTATACTCACATCTAAACCCTAAGCGCTAGTAGCTAGAGGCTGTAGGTTAAAGCTAAGCAGGTCTAGTGCAGTAAAGCATCAGCTTCACCCGGATGCCTCATCATATAATCAACTGGAAAAGCCTCATTCAGAACCTACAAAATGGCCGCTCAGGGAGCAGAGGTGCTAGACGGAATCCCTAAGGTACCTACAGCTAGCTGAATGAGAGAGAGACTCTCAATGTTTTTCTCCTTCCTCCTTTTCCCTTGCTGCCCAGTTCTGTTTGGTTTTAGTCTACCCTCAACACTTTATTTCCCTCCTCTGTTTTCAGACACTTTTTCTCTCTGGTAGTATCTCTGTGCTGTATCTCTGATGTGACTCTGGCAGTATCTCTGTGATGTGTCTCTTCTGCCATCTCTCTCTTTTCTCATATCATCCTCAGTTCACCCACACAACTGCAGATATTATCCTGGACTAAATGTACTCTCTCTCTCCATCTTCTCTCTTCTGCTCCCTCTCTATTTTTCTCCTTCACATACAGACTCACACACGCACACGCACACGCACACGCATACACATACACATACACACACACATACACACACCCTGTCAAGTGCAGCTGAAAACATGTCTTCATTACTTAACTGCATATAAGCCACCGATCAGAAGGCAGCAGTAGAAAGTGCATTTCGTTTGCTGTTTCATCAGTTCAAGATGATTCCGCCGCGCGCAATTTCATTACTGCCGAGTCCCACAGAGGATGTCCTTGGTGCTAGACTAACAAGCAGCATCTGACTTCATCCACCCCCAGGGTAATTGGGTATTAACTTTCTGTGTCTGTCTCCTGTGTATATGTAATTTACCCTCACCAAGTCACACTTAAACCAATAAGCATGCTGCTTGCTGCCTGGGTAAAGCCTGCGTCCCAAACGGCACCATATTCCTTATATAATGTACTACTGTTGACCAGAGTCCATATTCCCTATATAGTGTACTACTGTTGACCAGAGTCCATATTCCCTATATAGTGTACTACTGTTGACCAGGGTCCATATTCCCTATATAGTGTACTACTGTTGACCAGGGTCCATATTCCCTATATAGTGCACTACTGTTAACCAGGGTCCATATTCCCTATATAGTGTACTACTGTTGACCAGAGTCCATATTCCCTATATAGTGTACTACTGTTGACCAGAGTCCATATTCCCTATATAGTGCACTACTGTTGACCAGTGCCCTTGGTGCCTAATAAGATTAGATCCTCGGGCTCTCTGCTATGTGGTTCAGCAACTCTGTGTGTGTGTGTGTGTGTGTGTGTGTGTGTGTGTGTGTGTGTGTGTGTGTGTGTGTGTGTGTGTGTGTGTGTGTGTGTGTGTGTGTGTGTGTGTGTGTGTGTGTGTGTGTGTGTGTGTGTGCTGATCAAGTCTGGCACCAAGGGTGTTGTCACCCTACATACTGGAGATGGTTAATGTGATAATGTATGTTACTGGAGATGGTTAATATGATACTGGAGATGGTTAATGTGATAATGTATGATACTGGAGATGGTTAATGTGATAGAGTAACGAATGATACTGGAGATGGTTAATGTGATAATGTATGATACTGGAGATGGTTAATGTGATAGAGTAATGAATGATACTGGAGATGGTTAATGTGATAATGAATGATACTGGAGATGGTTAATGTGATAGAGTAATGAATGATACTGGAGATGGTTAATGTGATAATGAATGATACTGGAGATGGTTAATGTGATAGAGTAATGAATGATACTGGAGATGGTTAATGTGATAATGTATGATACTGGAGATGGTTAATGTGATAGAGTAATGTATGATACTGGAGATGGTTAATGTGATAATGTATGATACTGGAGATGGTTAATGTGATAGAGTAATGTATGATACTGGAGATGGTTAATGTGATAATGTATGATACTGGAGATGGTTAATGTGATAGAGTAATGAATGATACTGGAGATGGTTAATGTGATAGAATAATGTATGATACTGGAGATGGTTAATGTGATAATGTATGATACTGGAGATGGTTAATGTGATAGAGTAATGAATGATACTGGAGATGGTTAATGTGATAGAGTAATGAATGATACTGGAGATGGTTAATGTGATAATGTATGATACTGGAGATGGTTAATGTGATAGAGTAACGAATGATACTGGAGATGGTTAATGTGATAGAGTAATGAATGATACTGGAGATGGTTAATGTGATAACGTATGATACTGGAGATGGTTAATGTGATAGAGTAATGAATGATACTGGAGATGGTTAATGTGATAGAGTAATGAATGATACTGGAGATGGTTAATGTGATAGAGTAATGAATGATACTGGAGATGGTTAATGTGATAATGTATGATACTGGAGATGGTTAATGTGATAGAGTAATGAATGATACTGGAGATGGTTAATGTGATAGAGTAATGAATGATACTGGAGATGGTTAATGTGATAGAGTAATGAATGATACTGGAGATGGTTAATGTGATAATGTATGATACTGGAGATGGTTAATGTGATAGAGTAATGAATGATACTGGAGATGGTTAATGTGATAGAGTAATGAATGATACTGGAGATGGTTAATGTGATAGAGTAATGAATGATACTGGAGATGGTTAATGTGATAATGTATGATACTGGAGATGGTTAATGTGATAGAGTAATGTATGATACTGGAGATGGTTAATGTGATAGAGTAATGAATGATACTGGAGATGGTTAATGTGATAGAGTAATGAATGATACTGGAGATGGTTAATGTGATAGAGTAATGTATGATACTGGAGATGGTTAATGTGATAGAGTAATGTATGATACTGGAGATGGTTAATGTGATAGAGTAATGTATGATACTGGAGATGGTTAATGTGATAATGTATGATACTGGAGATGGTTAATGTGATAGAGTAATGAATGATACTGGAGATGGTTAATGTGATAATGTATGATACTGGAGATGGTTAATGTGATAGAGTAATGTATGATACTGGAGATGGTTAATGTGATAATGTATGATACTGGAGATGGTTAATGTGATAGAGTAATGAATGATACTGGAGATGGTTAATGTGATAGAGTAATGAATGATACTGGAGATGGTTAATGTGATAGAGTAATGAATGATACTGGAGATGGTTAATGTGATAGAGTAATGTATGATACTGGAGATGGTTAATGTGATAATGTATGATACTGGAGATGGTTAATGTGATAGAGTAATGTATGATACTGGAGATGGTTAATGTGATAGAGTAATGAATGATACTGGAGATGGTTAATGTGATACTGGAGATGGTTAATGTGATAGAGTAATGAATGATACTGGAGATGGTTAATGTGATAATGTATGATACTGGAGATGGTTAATGTGATAGAGTAATGTATGATACTGGAGATGGTTAATGTGATAGAGTAATGTATGATACTGGAGATGGTTAATGTGATAGAATAATGTATGATCTTATGTGTGATGTTCGAATAACATTTACAAACAAATTGATATAAATTGTACATTTAAATCATCAATTGGGAGTATAAACATCACTTTTGACGTACAGTGCTTTACAACCAACAACTTACCGCTGGTTTGGTGCTTGTTCACTGGGACGATTCTAACTGAAACAGCCACCCACGTGAGCAAGCTACACAAACCAGCCAATAAGATGCCATGTTGAGTAGGTGAAGGCAAGACAAAAATAAAACCAAAAACCCATTGGCTTAACAATAAAGTGGCAAGGGGAATCATCAATATAACTCTGTTACACTCCCCCCTACTGAATTCCACTTGCAAAGAAAAATCATACAAATACAAAACTGCACTGTGCAAACATACCAGGTACAGAGACACTCAACATATGTACAGAATAATCCAGAGATAATTTTTTTAAATATATTTTTATACTACCTAAGATAAAACTAAAAGGTAAAGCTGTGTATATCGAGGATGGAGACCCTGATTTAAAACAGTCACTAAATATTCCAGTCATTAGACTATTCTCCTTGAGAATTAGAGTGAAAAGGGGTTGATCAATCCCCTTAGCCCTCATAGGTAAACTTTAGTGACTTTAAGGAGGTGACTTTAAAACATCTAAGTAATAAAATAAACTACCATAAGAGACTTTATCATATCCGTCACATTACCATCCTGCCATCTCTAATCATGGTCACAATGATGTAAAAACTAAACAAATAAAACATGTCAACACCATTGACCCTCTCTTTTCACATATTAACCTTCAAGAGCCAACTTTCTGCTGATTCATAATCTCAATCAGTCTTGACACTGGTTTAAATAGTCTTCCTGCCCTTTGACCTAATACGACCCCGAGTACCTTTAACTGCATAAGGAGTGACAGTGTTGTGTACTGTTGCAATAGTGGGTCTGTCAACACAGTCAGTGCGTAACTGATCAGTTAAGGAATGGTCCGAGTTTGGTAGGTCAGTACGGATATCGTAAGCAGACTGGTCAATTAGCTCACTCACTACACTGTTACGGTCTCGGTCAGATTCTTGAAGACTCTCTGATCGAGGCAGACCTTCCAGCTGTGGTATATCTTCCACAGAATCCAAAGGTGGAATATCCTGGGCATCCAAGGATCGCACATCACCCTCCAGGCGTGCGTCACCTGTTCCTTCAGAAGGCAACTCTGACACCCACACTCTTGTTCTGTACTCAGCATCATCATCCACTGCAGTGTCCATGGCAGCTGAGACCACAAGGCTGTCATTCATGTCCTCAGACTCTGTTAATCCAGACATGTCTGTTCCCTCATCAACGGCAGCATGGGGAAGAGGAAGAAAGTTGACTGCCATTATCAGGTTGCGATGTACCGTCTTCTTCTGTCCAGTGGAGCTGTTCTGAATCTTAAAAGTGTGACTGTCAGCATTCAATCCAGTGACAAGGTAGACAGCATCCTCCCAACAGTCAGCGAGCTTCCGCTTTCCTCGCTCCCCCTTGTTAGCCAGCAACACCCGATCCCCAATCTCCACTGGTGCTGACTCTTCTGTCATAAAGGTCAGCATGCCTCTTCAACTGCTTCGCTGCAGATGCCTGTGCTGTATTCATGGCTTCTTTCAGATCTCTCCTCAAAGACTGAACAAACTGGTCATAGTCGGCAACTTCTGGGTTCTCTATGACAGAGCCAAAGACTATGTCAACAGGCAGTCTTGGCGTCCTCCCAAACATTAGCAGGAATGGGGCAAATCCTGTGGTCTCGTGGATGGTACAATTGTACGCAAACGTGAGGGACTTCAGCGCCTGAGGCCATCTGTGCTTTACTCTCATCAGCAGGGACCGGATCATGTTTCCCAACGTCCTATTCATCCTTTCACAGGACCCGTTCCCCATCGGATGGTACGGCGTGGTGTGAGACTTCTGAACACCTGCAACACTCAACAGTTTGGCTATTAAAGCGCTCTCAAAGTTGGCTCCCTGGTCTGAGTGTATACGGCGAGGCATCCCGTAGACACAGAAATAGTTGTTCCACAACTGATGAGCTACTGACTTAGCAGACTGGTTCGGACACAAGAAGGCATGAGCCAATTTGGTAAAGTGGTCAGTAACAACAAGCACATCCAAGGACTTGTTTGAAGAATCTTCTGCAGACCAAAAGTCTATGCACACTAGTTCAAGAGGCTCAGTTGTTATTATGCTCTTAAGAGGAGCGCTTGCTTCCGGATCAGGAGTCTTGCTCACAATGCATCTCCTGCAGCACTTCACATATGCTTTTACCTCCCTCACCAGGCCATGCCAGAAGAACCTCTGTCTTGTCAGGTAGTCTGTTCTCTGTTGGCCCTGGTGGCCAGCTTCATCATGGACACCCTTCAACATCATTGCTTTCATGGAGGCTGGAACCACATACAGATATGTTTTCCTCTTTGTAACCACATTCTTCGAAACACGATACAGTACACCCATCTTCATGGTCAACTTGTCCCAACTTCTGAGAAGACACAAAACCTCAACACTCTCATGGGCACGCTCTCTCCGGCATGGTCTTCTCCCCCTCTCCACAAAGAAGATCACTCTGCTGATCACGTTGTCATCACGCTGTTTACCCATCAGTAGGTCGTGTGGCAGAACATTGACATCGGTCTGCTCTGATGGCATACCAGCCTGTGGAAGCTGTGGCAACAGCAGTGCATGTGAGCCCACTTCACCCACCCAGCACCTGTGTGAATGAAGAACAGGTGCAACTTCATGTCTTGATAAAGCACCAGATGGGGGGGGGGTCAACAGTAGCCTGACAGCTAATGAACACTTCGTTGGAGTCAGAGGCTTTATCAAAGAGGTGGCTGGACCAGCGAAACACATCTTGCACTCTGTCTGTGCGCACAGCGTTAGCTTCAGCTAGTAAGGTCTCGTACGGGACCCTTGTCAGGCGACGGAGTGCACTGGGTCGTACGAAGGGTTCTCTGCTCAAAGCATCTGCAACAACATTTATTTTTCCTAGGATGTACTTGATGTCAAACTCGTACGGTGCCAGCTTGGCGACCCATCTCTGTTCACAAGCATCAAGCTTTGCTTTGGTCAGAATGTATGTCAAGGGATTATTATCCGTCCATACCGTGAACTGCTGTCCCCGTAGCCAGTGGTGGAACTTGTCACAGATAGCCCATTTCATGGCAAAGAACTCGAGCCTGTGCACAGGATACCTCGACTGCGCATAACTGAGGGACTTGCTCGCGAAGGCTATAGGTCTCGCTGTAGCTCCCTGTTCCTGCACCTGGGACAGCACAGCACCTAAGCCATTGCTGGACGCATCCACCGAGAGTAGAAAGGGTTTGTCTAAGTTGGGGTGGGCCAACAAAACCTGGTCCAGTAAGGCTTGCTTTAGCTGGAATAAGGCCTGTCTGCATTTTGTTGTCCAGTCGGCAGCCGTCAACTTCCTGACAGGTGAGCGTTGCTTTTTGTCCAGCGTGGAGCCTTTTGTCCAGTAGTCAATCCAAAGAGAGGCTTTGCGATGGTCGAGCAACCTTCAATGAACTGTTGATAATACACCACCATCCAAAGGAATGACCTCAATTTCTTCTGAGATGGAATGTCAGTGCCATCTTCTATCAGATCAGCTTCTGTTACTCCTGTAATGGCCCTCACCTTCTCAGGGTCTGTAGCTACACCATCCGCACTAATGATATGCCCCAGAAACTTCACAGACCTCTGCAGAAAGTTACACTTTTTTGGCGCCAACTTCAGGTTGTGAGCCTTCAGACGCTCAAAAACCATTTCCAGGCACTGTATAGCCAGATCTTTAGTGGGTGCATAGACCAAGACACCGTCAAGGTAACACAGCAGGCTAAGAAAGTTCTGATCCCCAAAGATGTTTAGCATCATCCTCATAAAGGTTGCAGGACTATTACATAACCCCTGTGGCATACGATTGTATTCGTACAATCCAAATGGCGACGTAAAAGCTGTGAATCTCCGGTCATCCTCATGCATGCACTTCCACATTGTAGTAGCCAGAGGTAAGGTCCATGGTCGAGAAAAAGGCATTTCCACCTAAGTCAGCCTGGTGAGGGAGTGGGTGTGCTTCTTTGATGGTGCGAGCATTGAGCAAACGAAAATCAGTACAGAGTCTCAGGTCTCCAGACTTCTTCCATACAAGGACAAGGGGAGAGGCGAACTCACTACTAGACTATGATTTCACGTTCTTCCATCTCATTCAATGCTTGCTTGAGCTTCTCATAATGATTTGGTGAAAGGCGTCGGTAGGGCATCTGAAAGGGTTTCTCATCACTCAGTTGAATGCGGTGAAGACATCCAGAAGCTTTTCCACAATCCAACTTGTGCCTGGAAAAAATGTACTGGTACTCAGCTATGAGCTGGATGAGTTTCTTCTTACCAGCAGGAGACACTTGACAGGAGTCGACATCAATATCAGTCAAACCTAAGTCACGTAAGACCTCAGGACTGCTTGAACTGTCAGGTCTGTCAGTATGGTGAAGTTGGCTGGAACCGTCATCAGTCAGAGTCAAGTCATCTTGGCAGTCAGTGAGTATATCAGCCGTTCTCTGCACTTGCTGCTGTAAAGCTGCTGATGAATCATCATTCACACACGAACAGTCAAAGTCCTCTAGAGCCATGCAAGGAAAGACATCGGCTAGAGTGACATTTCGTCTCAATGTCACTGTCTTCTGAGAAGGGTTCATCACTCTAACAGGGAGCCACACATCCCACCGCAATAGAGCTACTGTCCTCCCTACCAGGATTGACCTTGGTGTTGACCTTGAACTGCTGGGCTCAATGAGAACAGCACTGTCCGCTGATAGATTGAGTGTTTCGTAGTCTGCCCCAGACTAGGAGGCAGGGAGGTGAAGTCAACTCTACAGCCGTACACCTCCATCTCCAGCTCACATACTCCCAAAGGCCTCGTCTTTAACCCACCACAACCAACCAAGACTACCTCTGTAGGACTCAATGATGGACTTTTCAACACTCCTGCATGCAACAGTTCAGGTAAGACCCTAGAGCTCAAGGTACAAGCCATGGACCCATTGTCAAGCATAGCTCTCACTTCTACTTCTCCTCCTATTAACACCTTGGCATAGAATAAATCATCATATGGGGAAAGTCTCTGTGTGTTCTGCATTATGATACTCTTCTCAGTCTCCATTTCGTCACAAACACTTTTATATACAAACTCCAAATCAACAGCTCTCACCGATGGGGACTCTACAAAAGGCCCAACACTTTCCCCTTCTACATGCAGGCCTACTAGTTTCCCGGGAGCTGAGCAGTGATTACTGTAGGGACTCCACCAGCTGTGCTCAGAGCTGCGGCTTTGGGGCACTAAGAGCGTGCGTGGCCAGCTACATGACAAAGAAAGCAGAGGTGATTGGTCCTGCAGTGAAAGTAAGTATCATGTCCAGCATCCCCGCATATGTCACATGGCCCATTAGACTTCAATTTGCTCCTATTCCCTTTTTGGAACTGACGGTCAGACTGTTGTGGCCTCTGCTCCAGCACACACTCCAGCATTGCAAGGATACGTTCCATCGGCTCAGCTGAGCCCTGAATAGTCTGGGCTGGGGAAGGCAACAGATTAGGTACTTCCATGTGGGGCTTCACAACAGGCATGGTGATTGGCATGACAGCACCAACTACCTGCTTCATTGTTGCGATGGCTGGGGTCACCTTAGATAAGTGAGAGTACCTCTGCTCCCTCCTGTATTCATCCAACCTCTCATGAACATCTGCAGCGGTCCACTGCTGTAATGGCTTGCACTTAAAGATAAGCGACAGTTCAGCGTTAGGTCTGATGAACATGACTGTGAGCTCACGAGATGGGTCTTCAACACTTTTTTTCTGTCTCTTTAGACAATCTTCAGCAACCTCCATAGCCCTGTTCAGTCTGATCCAATAGTCGAATGGTTGTTCATCAGCCAGAGGTAATGTGGCATAAAAGTCAGCGAGGGGCATGCTTGAAAAAGCAGGGTCACTAAAATGTTGTTTCAGTATGTCAAAGATGGGACTCGGGCCTTTAGATAAATCAACGGAGGGATTGCTGCGTATGCCCACTTTAACAACATCGCGGGCCCTTCCCATAAGCCTACCCATAACCTCAACTGCTTGGTCCATCACAGATACGCCCCTCTTACGCATGTAAACCATGACCATATCCTCCCACTCATGCACTGTGCACTTTTCAGAGCCATCCCCTGAAAGTACACCGGTTCCCCGATATCAGACTTCAATACCAGGTTCAGGCCTGACACATCCATACCCCTAGAGCTGCATGCATTCCCCATACCATTGTCCCCAACATGTCCAACAATTGCCTTTGACTCCAAACAGGAGGCAATGTTCTCCCCAATGGAATGACCAATCTGCTGTACTCTGTCTGCTATGAAATCCATGGAGACCTCCCCACTCCCTGTATTTGGCAAAACTCTTTCATACACATCCTTGGGCGTTTCCATGGGTAAACTATCATCAAAACTCCAAAAACCCTCCAGTGTAGGCATAGATGTAGAAGCAACTGGAATTTTGGCTGAACCCCTACCAACAGATGGTGACAGATTAAATGTCAGGAAACCCCTACCTCTCCCAACACCTTCCATCTTAACAATGGGAAATCAACACACTAATAAAAATGTAAATAGCAAAATATACATATATATTTTTTTACCGCACATCAAAATCTAACCTATATCTAGTACACTGGTAAAACTCACCCTACTTATATCAGATATACGTTAGAATTGCAAATAAACAAGTAACACAAAAGTTATATCGTTTATCCGTGAAGAGACTCAACCAGAGAAATCATCCATTCGATAATAAAACGTTATAGTAGCGCCCTCTTGTGGAGAAATGCGATATTGTCATAAACTGCACCAGCCACGTCTAATCTGATTCTCCAACGGCAACCACTGCGAAGTTCTGAGATGGAAATCCAGGGAAGGATGATTCGATCCAGAAGAACGGTCACGGCACCACTGTAACAGTACTCTTCTTACATTGTGTACAATCAATCATCGACACGAACTCCAACTTGTAGCACCAGTCATGGAGCTTTATTCTGATAGGAACAGCACAACATTGCACGTCATGCAATGCACCATCCAACTCTGCACTAATCCACCGTACAAAATATACGACCCCACCAGACACAGTAAATTGCTAGGTAGTATTAGCTGGAATTCTCTACAACAAAATGCACAACAAATATTCACCAAAAAACGCTGCATCTTATGTGTGATGTTCGAATAACATTTACAAACAAATTGATATAAATTGTACATTTAAATCATCAATTGGGAGTATAAAAATCACTTTTGACGTACAGTGCTTTACAACCAACAACTTACCGCTGGTTTGGTGCTTGTTCACTGGGACGATTCTAACTGAAACATCCTCCCTCGTGAGCAAGCTACGCAAACCAGCCAATAAGATGCCATGTTGAGTAGGTGAAGGCAAGACAAAAATAAAAGCAAAAACCCATTGGCTTAACAATAAAGTGGCAAGGGGAATCACAATATAACCCTGTTACACTGGCATGAAAATGAACCATGGGAATAGCCTCCTCCATTCACTATTTAGGTGCATAGATGACCCTATGATGACTGGTGCATGATAACGGTCAATTCTGAATCAAAACTAATTTCATATATATATTATTTAGTATATGTTAAGACTAGGTTAAATCAAGAATAGTCTGAGGGGTGACAACATTAGCTTATCACTTATGAATGGTGCCCATTTTGTGTGCAGTAAGGCAAGAAAGAAATTCTGCGCTGTGCTCTTGCAGTCATCTTTGAAGGACGGCCAATCCTAGGGGGAGTAGCAACAGTGCTGAACTTTCTCAATATATAGACAATTTGTCTTACCGTGGACTGATAAACATCAAGGCTTTTAGATATACTTTTGTAACCCTTTCCTGCTTTATGTAAGTAAAAAATTCTGAGATCTCTTTTGTTTGAGGCATGGTTCACCTCAGGCAATGCTTCATGTGAATAGCAAACTCACATTTTGTGAGTGTTTTTTATATTGCAGGGCAGCTCTAACCAACATCTACAATCTCGTCTCATTGATTGGGCTCCAGGTTAGCTGACTCCTGACTCCAATTAGCTTTTGGAAAAGTCATTAGCCTAGGGGTTTTCCAACCTACACCGCGAATGTTTAAATTACAGTTGAAGTTGGAAGTTTACATACACTTAGGTTGGAGTCATTAAAACTAGTTTTTCAACTACTTCCCAAATTATTGTTAACAAACTATAGTTTTGGCAAGTCGGTTAGGACATCTACTTTGTGCATGACATTTGTAAGTTTTCCAACAATTGTTTACAGACAGATCATTTCACTTATAATTCCCTGTATCACAAATCTAGTGGGTCAGAAGTTTACATACATTAAGTTGACTGTGCCTTTAAACAGCTTGGAAAATTCCAGTGCCTCTTTGCTTGACATCATGGGACAATCAAAAGAAATCAGGCAAGAATCAGCCAAAAACAATAGTACGCAAGTATAAACACCATGGGACCACGTTAGCCGTCATACTGCTCAGGAAGGAGACGCGTTCTGTCTCCTAGAGATGAACGTACTTTGGTGCGAAAAGTGCAAATCAATCCCAGAACAACAGCAAAGGACCTTGTGAAGATGCTGGAGGAAACAGGTACAAAAGTATCTATATCCACAGTAAAACGAGTCCTATGTCGACATAACCTGAAAGGCCGCTCAGCAAGGAAGAAGCCACTGCTCCAAACCAGCATAAAAAAGCCAGACTACGGTTTGCAACTGCACATGGGGACAAAGATCGTACTTTTTGGAGAAATGTCCTCTGGTCTGATGAAACAAAAATACAACTGTTTGGCCATAATGACCATTGTTATGTTTGGAAGAAAAAGGGGGAGGCTTGCAAGCCGAAGAACACCATCCCAACCGTGAAGCACGGGGGTGGCAGCAACATGTTGTGGGGGTGCGTTTCTGCAGGAGGGACTGGTGCACTTCACAAAATAGATAGCTTCATGAGGAATGTAAATCATATGGATATATTGAAGCAACATCTCAAGACATCAGTCAGGAACTTAAAGCTTGGTCGTAAATGGGTCTTCCAAATGGACAATGACCCCAAGCATACTTCCAAAGTTTTGGCAAAATGGCTTAAGGACAACAAAGTCAAGGTATTGGAGGGGCCATCACAAAGCCCTGACCTCAATCCTATAGGAAATGTGTGGGCAAAACTGAAAAAGCATGTGTGAGCAAGGAGGCCTACAAACCTGACTCAGTTACACCAGCTTTGTCAGGAGGAACGGGACAAAATTCACCCAACTAATTGTGGGAAGCTTGTGGAAGGCTACCCGAAACGTTTGACTCAAGTTAAACAATTTAAAGGCAATGCTACCAAATACTAATTGAGTGTATGTACATTTCTGACCCACTGGGAATGTGATGAAAGAAATAAAAGCTGAAATAAATATTTTTCTCTGCTATTATTCGGACATGTCACATTCTTAAAATAAAGTGGTGATCCTAACTGACCTAAGACAGGGAATTTGTATTAGGATTAAATGTCAGGAATTGTGAAAAACTGAGTTTAAATGTATTTGGCTAAGGTGTATGTAATATTCCGACTTCAACTGTATGTATTAAATATAGACAAGGAAAATACAATAATTTGTGTGTTATTAGTTTAAGCACACTTTTTGTCTATTGTTGTGACTTAGAGGAAGATCAGATCACATTTTTTTACCAATTTATGTAGAAATCCAGTTAATTCCAAAGGGTTCACATACTTTTCTAGCCACTGTATATGTTTTGATAAGGTTTGTATCACAACTAAAGTGGCCAAATACCTTCTTAAAATTAAGCGCATTAATCAGCTTTACAACAGATTTAGAGCCTAACTGGCACTTTTGAGAATGGTCTTTACCCGTTAATGGAACATTCGCGCTTATAGCGTACTGCCATGTGTGCATTGCTGCGCTTATAATGTGAAGAAATAGCCTCGTAGTTGATCAACATTTTAAGCTCAACGTTCTGTTCTGTTGCATCAGCCTCATTGCTTTTAAAAGTGGTTTTGATGCTAGTGGTTGTATTAATTTGGGATCTCTCATCCCACAACTGTCCCAGACTATGTTTGGATTATTTCTTTCTCTCACAGAATAGCTCAACTTTTATACTATGGGGGATAGTAGATTGACATAGGCTAGTGCTTTTGCTGTGCGTTAGACCTTCTCATCTTGTTTGCTGATGAAAAGTAAATGTGGACAGTTCTTCCAATATCTTCAATATACTCTTCAGAATTGGATAAGGACTCGAGCAGTTGCATCCCGATGTGTATGTCTTCACTTGTAGCCTGTGAGAAAGACCCGATCACATGATGGAGAGCCATTTGAGTGAGAGGTGCTTTGAGCCATTTGAGTGAGAGGTGCTTTGGAGCATGCAGCCGAGAGAAAGGAATTCTAATTATTATATGCCACCCAAGGGCACAACGGCCACTGGCCGCATAAGGCATGGATTCTTTTACGGGTCATTAAGGCCACACAAAGGGGATGCCACCGGGAAATTTGAGGCATTATCAAGTGCTTGTCAAATGGTGAATGAGAGACTGATGAAGTGTGTACAGCCTGTGCAAGAAACAAAGCAGATCTCATACCTTTCATGCTACTTCTTTCAAATCATCATTAGAGTCGCATCATGCAGCTTTAGAATGTATTGAAAATCAAACATATAGCCCAACGTTTGTATCACAACTAAAGTTACATAAATCATTTTAAATGAAGCATATAGGAGTAGGCCTACCTGTTTCTTTTTTAACCGCTCAACACAGAACAATCACATATGTGCACTCCCTCAGAAATCTTTTGCAGAAAACATCCTCTCTATTTTATTCAGCTATGTTCAATTGTATTCTTCATACTATGAGAAACAAGAAGAAACCCGTACACTGCTCTTACTAGTATCACTGCTCTTTAATAAGCTTTACGTTTCGACTGTTACCATGCACCTGCAACAAAGATAGTTCAGATGTGTGAGGGCCTTTTTAATTTGGAATTATTCTATAAAATAACATTAAATAATACCACGGAATTCGAAACAAATCTTGTCTGCTAAACTAGTGTAGCCCACAGCCATATGGCATGGCCTAACATAAGGACAACTCAGACTATGCTATTCTGTTCTTCTGAAATAGACGTAATTTTCTTCATATCATGTTTCTTTAGAACTGTTTAAAATAAATAATGGATTTATTGTAATGGTGTAGCCTATATTACATGGATTTAATAGGCTTTTTAAAATGTAGATGTTACAAAGGTCTGCATCAGTGGCTTGTAGACTATGCGTGGAAGACAGGAGATGCTAAATGTGTTTATGTTAATTGACGGTCAATTACTGTGAGACCGGCAGTTATTTGCTTGACAATCACTGGCTGACGAAATGTCATGACCGCCACAGCCGTTGTCAGAACAAGGGTTTCCAGGGGAGCTCATTCGAACTGGTGAGTGCTTACCTCTTTGTCTGTCTGGTTGCTAGAGGCAATAGAACATGTGACAAATATGGTTACAAAGGAGACCGGTAAAGAAATTCTAACAGGATCCATGGTTAAGGTCAAAATGTACAGCTCCCTGTCTCTGTCTCTGGTCAGGAGTCTCTGGACAAGGTTAATAGTCTCCAGTGCCCTCTATAAATAATAGCCTTCCCACTGGGCAAAAACTGGTTGAATCAAAGATGTTTCCATCTCATTTCAACAAAAAGTAAAAATGTGATGATGAATCAATGTGGAAAAGTGATTGGATTTTCAAAAAGTTTTCTTCACCCAACTTTTAAGCTAAATCCAATGACATGGTGAAATGTATTGTTGATTTCACATTGAATTCACATTAGTTCACAACTGTAAATGTAAATCAATACTTGACGTTGAAATGATGTCTCTGCCCAGTGGGTTTACAGCTGGAAGTGATGGGTAGAGGAGTCAGGTTATTACATGCAAGAGCAGAATTTCTTAACCTTGTGTCCTGTATCGTGTAAGTCCTGCCTAGCAACGGTGCATTGACCTGTGGAGAGATGGGGCTGAACATCTGTTTGGCTAGCCACTAAGCTAACCGCTAACTCAAATCATGCTACTTCCATCTATGACAGACAGTATTTGGATTAACTAGCTGCTAAACGCTAACCCACGCTATACTTCCATATATGACAGATACGCATCTCACTAACCCAGAGCCTATCACTAATTGTTAACCCACGCTACTACCATGTTTGACAGACAGGCACTATACCCACAGCTGATCCATTACCACCCACATCTACAGTACAGGCTCTATACACACAGCTGATCCATTACCACCCACATCTACAGTACAGGCTCTATACCCACAGCTGTTCCATTAACAACCTCATCTACAGTACAGGCTCTATACCCACAGCTGATCCATTACCACCCACATCTACAGTACAAGCTCTATACCCACAGCTGATCCATTACCACCCACATCTACAGTACAGGCTCTATACCCACAGCTGATCCATTACCACCAACATCTACAGTACAGGCTCTATACCCACAGCTGATCCATTACCACCCACATCTATAGTACAGGCTCTATACCCACAGCTGATCCATTACCACCCACATCTACAGTACAGGCTCTATACCCACAGCTGTTCCTTTACCACCCACATCTACAGTACAGGCTCTATACCCACAGCTGATCCATTACCACCCACATCTACAGTACAGGCTCTATACCCACAGCTGATCCATTACCACCCACATCTACAGTACAGGCTCTATACCCACAGCTGTTCCTTTACCACCCACATCTACAGTACAGGCTCTATACCCACAGCTGATCCATTACCACCCACATCTACAGTACAGGCTCTATACCCACAGCTGTTCCTTTACCACCCACATCTACAGTACAGGCTCTACACCCACAGCTGATCCATTACCACCCACATCTACAGTACAGGCTCTATACCCACAGCTGTTCCATTACCACCCACATCTACAGTACAGGCTCTACACCCACAGCTGATCCTTTACCACCCACATCTACAGTACAGGCTCTACACCCACAGCTGTTCCATTACCACCCTCATCTACAGTACAGGCTCTATACCCACAGCTGATCCATTACCACCCACATCTACAGTACAGGCTCTACACCCACAGCTGATCCATTACCACCCACATCTACAGTACAGGCTCTATACCCACAGCTGATCCATTACCACCCACATCTACAGTACAGGCTCTACACCCACAGCTGTTCCATTACCACCCTCATCTACAGTACAGGCTCTATACCCACAGCTGATCCATTACCACCCACATCTACAGTACAGGCTCTATACCCACAGCTGATCCATTACCACCCAGATCTACAGTACAGGCTCTATACCCACAGCTGATCCATTACCACCCACATCTACAGTACAGGCTCTATACCCACAGCTGTTCCATTACCACCCACATCTACAGTACAGGCTCTACACCCACAGCTGATCCATTACCACCCACATCTACAGTACAGGCTCTATACCCACAGCTGATCCATTACCACCCACATCTACAGTACAGGCTCTACACCCACAGCTGATCCTTTACCACCCACATCTACAGTACAGGCTCTACACCCACAGCTGTTCCATTACCACCCTCATCTACAGTACAGGCTCTATACCCACAGCTGATCCATTACCACCCACATCTACAGTACAGGCTCTATACCCACAGCTGATCCATTACCACCCACATCTACAGTACAGGCTCTACACCCACAGCTGTTCCATTACCACCCTCATCTACAGTACAGGCTCTATACCCACAGCTGATCCATTACCACCCACATCTACAGTACAGGCTCTATACCCACAGCTGATCCATTACCACCCACATCTACAGTACAGGCTCTATACCCACAGCTGATCCATTACCACCCACATCTACAGTACAGGCTCTATACCCACAGCTGATCCATTACCACCCACATCTACAGTACAGGCTCTATACCCACAGCTGATCCATTACCACCCACATCTACAGTACAGGCTCTACACCCACAGCTGATCCATTACCACCCACATCTACAGTACAGGCTCTATACCCACAGCTGATCCATTACCACCCACATCTACAGTACAGGCTCTATACCCACAGCTGATCCATTACCACCCACATCTGCAGTACAGGCTCTATACCCACAGCTGATCCATTACCACCCACATCTACAGTACAGGCTCTATACCCACAGCTGATCCATTACCACCCACATCTACAGTACAGGCTCTATACCCACAGCTGATCCATTACCACCCACATCTACAGTACAGGCTCTATACCCACAGCTGATCCATTACCACCCACATCTACAGTACAGGCTCTATACCCACAGCTGTTCCTTTACCACCCACATCTACAGTACAGGCTCTATACCCACAGCTGATCCATTACCACCCACATCTACAGTACAGGCTCTATACCCACAGCTGTTCCTTTACCACCCACATCTACAGTACAGGCTCTACACCCACAGCTGATCCATTACCACCCACATCTACAGTACAGGCTCTATACCCACAGCTGTTCCATTACCACCCACATCTACAGTACAGGCTCTACACCCACAGCTGATCCTTTACCACCCACATCTACAGTACAGGCTCTATACCCACAGCTGATCCATTACCACCCTCATCTACAGTACAGGCTCTATACCCACAGCTGATCCATTACCACCCACATCTACAGTACAGGCTCTATACCCACAGCTGATCCATTACCACCCACATCTACAGTACAGGCTCTACACCCACAGCTGATCCATTACCACCCACATCTACAGTACAGGCTCTATACCCACAGCTGATCCATTACCACCCACATCTACAGTACAGGCTCTATACCCACAGCTGATCCATTACCACCCACATCTACAGTACAGGCTCTACACCCACAGCTGATCCATTACCACCCACATCTACAGTACAGGCTCTATACCCACAGCTGATCCATTACCACCCACATCTACAGTACAGGCTCTATACCCACAGCTGATCCATTACCACCCACATCTACAGTACAGGCTCTATACCCACAGCTGATCCATTACCACCCACATCTACAGTACAGGCTCTATACCCACAGCTGATCCATTACCACCCACATCTACAGTACAGGCTCTATACCCACAGCTGTTCCTTTACCACCCACATCTACAGTACAGGCTCTATACCCACAGCTGATCCATTACCACCCACATCTACAGTACAGGCTCTATACCCACAGCTGATCCATTACCACCCACATCTACAGTACAGGCTCTATACCCACAGCTGATCCATTACCACCCACATCTACAGTACAGGCTCTATACCCACAGCTGATCCATTACCACCCACATCTACAGTACAGGCTCTATACCCACAGCTGATCCATTACCACCCACATCTACAGTACACCTTCTCTTTTTCGTTCTCTCATTCTCTTTTTTTTTACATTCTCTTTATCTCTCTCTCTCTTTCTCTTGCTCTTATGTTTTCCTCTCTCTCTCTCTCTTTCTTGTTCTCTCTCTCCCTCAGGACTATGCCATTCATCTGTCTGAGCTGAGCTTTGCTTAGCGTCGTCATGGCATTGCACCACTAGCTCATAACTGACTCTAGTTAAAGAAGGTCATTGTCAGACAGTTGCTGGCTTCCAAAATCCACATTTCAAAAGTAATTAGAATGAAGCAATGTACTGTATCAGCCATGCACTGTAAATAGTAGGGTGGATAAAACCAGTGGCACTGTCCAACAGTGTTGTTTCCATGCAGAATGGGGATATATGCCATGGTCATTATGTTGTTGAATTCCCATGCATACATTAGAATGACATCATACATACATTAGAATGACATCATGTATACATTAGAATGACATCATGGGTCCCGTGTGGCTCAGTTGGTAGAGCATGGTGTTTGCAACGCCAGGGTTGTGGGTTCGATTCCCATGGGGGACCAGTATGGAAGAAAAAAAAATGTATGCAATGTAAGTCGCTCTGGATAAGAGCGTCTGCTAAATGACTAAAATATAAATGTAGAATGACATCATGTATACATTAGAATGACATCATACGTAAAGACAAAAGAATGGATGGTGAGCAGATAGAGAGAGAAAGCAAACCCACTGTACAGACGTCAATTCAATGTCTATTCCACGTTCATTCAATGTAATTTCGATGAAATTACGTGGAACAATGTTGATTCAACCAGTGTGTTCCCAGTGGGAACGATGTGGTGGAGACAGAAAATCAAGGGAGTTACAGTAGCTTCAGCCAGACTAGTGACCTTTACCGAGGCTCAAGCAATTCAAGACTCTACAGCACACAACAGCTTTTAACTACAGTACATAGGCTGCAGTGGGACGGACCGGCACTGGAGGACTGTGCTCTGCTCTCAGGGTGATGTATGGAGTATTCATTTCCATGCACTGGTGAAGGTCACAGCGAGGTAGGATGATCATTTTAATAATGGAAGCATGACTCAGAGAAGTAAACCCTGGGCTAACGGGTCAAGCCAGGTCAGCGAAGACCAGATCAGACCAGCCAAGAGGAAGACAAAGCCTTTTAGAATAAGGTTATTGGTCTGGTGACCTACAGGCTGTGGGTCCAAACAATGTAGACCATGAAGAACGTTGCAAATACCTGAAAGGTATTTTTTTCCCCATGAGTGTGAATATCACTTGTAGGGCCAAGCATGGCCCATAGGTCTGGTTCGACACTGTTTCCTGTTAGAATGTGAGGACTATGCAGGATTGTGGAGGTGTAGAATGTTAGAACATAGCATAGAATGTCTGGACTATTATCTGTAGAATATCTGAACCATTGTCTGTAGAATGTAGAATGTCTGGACCAGTGTTCTATATAATATAGAATGTCTGGACCAGTGTTCTATATAATATAGAATGTTTGGACCAGTGTTCTATATAATATAGAATCAGAACAGATCAGAACAGAACAGGACAGAGTGGAACAGATCAGAACAGAGCAGGACAGAGTGGAACAGATCAGAACAGAGCAGGACAGAGTGGAACAGATCAGAACAGAACAGAGCAGGACAGAGCAGGACAGAGCAGAACAGATCAGGACAGAGCAGTACAGAGCAGGACAGAGCAGGACAGGACAGAGCAGGACAGAGCAGAATAGATCAGAACAGACCAGGACAGAGCAGAATAGATCAGAACAGAGCAGGACAGAGTGGAACAGATCAGAACAGAACAGAGCAGGACAGAGTAGGACAGAGCAGGGCAGAGCAGATCAGAACGGAACAGAACAGAGAAGGACAGAACAGAAAACAGCAGAACAGAACAGAGAAGAACAGAACAGAGCAGAACAGGACAGAGCAGGACAGAACAGAGCAGGACAGAGTGGAACAGAACAGAACAGAGCAGGACAGAACAGAAAACAGTAGAACAGAACAGAGAAGAACAGAGCAGAACAGATCAGGACAGAACAGATCAGAACAGAAGAGAGCAGGACAGAGCAGAACGGATCAGAACAGAGCAGGACAGGACAAGACAGAGCAGGACAGGACAGAGCAGAACAGATCAGAACAGAACAGAGCAGAGCAGGACAGAGCAGAACAGATCAGGACAGAGCAGGACAGAGCAGGACAGAGCAGGACAGGACAGAGAAGGACAGAGCAGAATAGATCAGAACAGACCAGGACAGAGCAGAATAGATCAGAACAGAGCAGGACAGAGTGGAACAGATCAGAACAGAACAGAGCGGGACAGAGTGGAACAGATCAGAACAGAACAGAGCAGGACAGAGTAGGACAGAGCAGGGCAGAACGGAACAGAACAGAGAAGGACAGAACAGAAAACAGCAGAACAGAACAGAGAAGAACAGGACAGAGCAGGACAGAACAGAGCAGGACAGAACAGAGCAGGACAGAACAGAACAGATCAAAGCAGGACAGAGTGGAACAGAACAGAACAGAGAAGGACAGAACAGAAAACAGTAGAACAGAACAGAGAAGAACAGAGCAGAACAGATCCGGACAGAACAGATCAGAACAGAAGAGAGCAGGACAGAGCAGAACGGATCAGAACAGAGCAGGACAGGACAAGACAGAGCAGGACAGGACAGAGCAGAACAGATCAGAACAGAACAGAGCAGAACAGAGCAGGACAGAGCAGGACAGAGCAGAACAGATCAGAACAGAACAGAACAGAGAAGGACAGAACAGAAAATACCAGAACAGAACAGAGAAGAACAGAACAGAGCAGAACAGATCAGGACAGAGCAGGACAGAGCAGAACAGAGCAGGACAGGACAAGACAGAGCAGGACAGGACAGAGCAGAACAGAACAGAGCAGGACAGAGTGGAACAGATCAGAGCAGGACAGAGCAGGACAGAGCAGAACAGAGCAGGACAGGACAAGACAGAGCAGGACAGGACAGAGCAGAACAGAATAGAGCAGGACAGAGTGGAACCGATCAGAACAGAGCAGGACAGAGCAGGACAGAGCAGAACAGAGCAGGACAGGACAAGACAGAGCAGGACAGGACAAGACAGAGCAGGACAGGACAGAGCAGAACAGAACAGAGCAGGACAGAGTGGAACCGATCAGAACAGAGCAGGACAGAGCAGGACAGAGCAGGACAGAGCAGAACAGAGCAGGACAGAGTGGAACAGATCAGAACAGGACAAGACAGAGCAGGACAGAGCAGAACAGGACAAGACAGAGCAGGACAGGACAAGACAGAGCAGGACAGGACAGAGCAGAACAGATGATTGTTGATGTGTGGGGGCTTGGGGGCAGGGTCGGACTATAGCCTGGCATGGTTGGTGATGCTGCATCAGCATACAGCTTACACTGTTGACATTATCAGTACCCTTCTGTTCAACACACACACACACACACACACACGCACCACACACACACGCACACACACACACACACACACACACACACACACACACACACACACACACACACACACACACACACACACACACACACACACACACACACACTGAAGTGTAGCCCTTTCCCACTGTTTCTGGGAACTCTATTTTAGTCACTCTGAGAGACAAGATAATGACTTTATGTCTGATCATTCCCTTAATTGAACTGTAGCAGGTGTTTGAACGTCACAGCCAGAACTTGCCGGATCACAGAGGGGTCTAGGCCTGGCTCCCTCGCCATTACTTATTGAGTCATAAGTTAATTAGGACAGCCAACTTGTTTATGCTCAGCAGCTTGAGATTGAACAGTGCAAATGAGGAGACTGTGGGTGCATCTGAAATGGCACCCTATACAGTACACTACTTCTGACCAGAGCCCAATGTATTATATAGGGATAGGGTGCCATTTTGGACATGGGCCGTGTAATAATTGCTCTGGGAGACGAAACGGAAGGAAAAGGAAATGTTAGCCAAGCGTCTCCACCACCACCTCTCACTCTCTAAACAGTCACTGGCATTTTCCAAACTCTAATTACAGCCAGAAAGGTTTTACTCGTTCTCTTCTCCATCAATCACTCGCTGTGGGCCTGTCACCTTTGCCCGCTGGCATGATCCATTTTCAGGCCACCAGTCAGGCTGAAGCATAGGGGGGAGAGCAGGTAGAGCAACATGCTTAGAAAGCAAAAGTGAGGAATCACTCAGCTGTACTTCCTAAATGGATGCCATCTGGACCTGGTGGGGGAGCCATTAGTCTGGAGAGAGGAAGGTAAGTCTAACTGGGTAGAGTACAGAGAGACACGCCTGGTATGCAGACCAGGAAGGCAGTCAGGCAGGGGTAGAGAAGAATGAGCAAAGAGAGAGAGAGCCAGAGAGAGCGCTAGCGAGCCAGAGAGAGAGAGAGCCAGAGAGAGAGCTATTGAGCCAGAGAGAGAGCTATTGAGCCAGAAAGAGAGCTATTGAGCCAGAGAGAGAGCGAGCCAGAGAGAGAGAGGGAGAGAGAGGGAGAAAGAGGGAGAGGTGGAGAGAGGTAGAGAGAGGTAGAGAGAGGGAGAGGTGGAGAGAGAGGGAGAGAGAGGGAGAGAGAGAGAGCGAGCTAGTGAGAGAGGGAGAGGTAGAGAGAGGGAGAAAGAGGGAGAGGTGGAGAGAGAGGGAGAGAGAGGGAGAGCCAGCATACGGCTGGATCTTGATCTTTAGCTATGTGTCTTGACTCCATTAGACAGTATGGACAAATACAGCTCTCTGTGTCTTGACTCCATTAGACAGTATGGACAAATACAGCTCTCTGTGTCTTTACTCCTTTAGACAGTATGGACAAATACAGCTCTCTGTGTCTTGACTCCATTAGACAGTATGGACAAATACAGCTCTCTGTGTCTTTACGACATTAGACAGTATGGACAAATACAGCTCTCTGTGTCTTGACTCCATTAGACAGTATGGACAAATACAGCTCTCTGTGTCTTGACTCCATTAGACAGTATGGACAAATACAGCTCTCTGTGTCTTTACTCCATTAGACAATATGGACAAATACAGCTCTCTGTGTCTTTACTCCATTAGACAGTATGGACAAATACAGCTCTCTGTGTCTTGACTCCATTAGACAGTATGGACAAATACAGCTCTCTGTGTCTTTACGACATTAGACAGTATGGACAAATACAGCTCTCTGTGTCTTTACTCCATTAGACAGTATGGACAAATACAGCTCTCTGTGTCTTTACTCCATTAGACAGTATGGACAAATACAGCTCTCTGTGTCTTTACGACATTAGACAGTATGGACAAATACAGCTCTCTGTGTCTTTACTCCATTAGACAGTATGGACAAATACAGCTCTCTGTGTCTTTACTCCATTAGACAGTATGGACAAATACAGCTCTCTGTGTCTTTACGACATTAGACAGTATGGACAAATACAGATCTCTGTGTCTGTCCATCTCTGTCTTTCTGTCTCTGCCTATACCTCTCTCTTCATCTCTCTTTCTCACTCTCTCTCCATCCAACTCTCTCTTTTTCTCAGTCTCTCTCTCCTTTTCTCCATCTCTCTCTCTTTTTCTCCCTCTCTCTCTGAGGATGTCAAGTGCGCCTCCCTGAGATTGATTGTGAATCTAGATCGTTAAAGTGCTGTCTATCACAGCTCAAGCAATGGTGGGAGAGAGAGAAAGTGAGAGATAAAGAGAGGGAGAGAGACTGATAAAGAGAGGGGGAGAGAGGGTTGAAAAAGAGGAAGAGATAGAGAAATGGAAATGGAGAAGGAACCTAAGAGATTTCATGAATACAGAGTTGGAAAGCCCACTGTCTGACCAAAGCCAATTCCATTTATAGTGAAAGGTTTTCATCAATATTGAACAGATTTAACCCTGGGTGGATTAGAAACCCACAATATTAGGTTTATCATCAGTTCCATTCCAAACTGAATTATATGAATGGTGCTTGAATCCTGCAGGCTTTCAATGGGAGTGCCTCAGCCAGCCCTTTGGAGTAGGCAAAAAGGATTAGGTAAGGCAGGCCCCAGTAGATAGGATCACCTGATTCTCTCTATCTACAGTGAGGGGAAAAAGTATTTGATCCGCTGCTGATTTTGTACGTTTTCCCACTGACAAAGAAATGATCAGTCTATAATTTTAATGGTAGGTTTATTTGAACAGTGAGAGACAGAATAACAACAAAAAATCCAGAAAAACACGTCGAAAATGTTATAAATTGATTTGCATTTTAATGAGGGAAATAAGTATTTGACCCATCTGCAAAACATGACTTAGTACTTGTTGGCAGTCACAGAGGTCAGACGTTTCTTGTAGTTGGCCACCAGGTTTGCACACATCTCAGGAGGGATTTTGTCCCACTCCTCTTTGCAGATCTTCTCCAAGTCATTAAGGTTTCGAGGCTGACGTTTGGCAACTCGAACCTTCAGCTCCCTCCACAGATTTTCTATGGGATTAAGGTCTGGAGACTGGCTAGGCCACTCCAGGACCTTAATGTGCTTCTTCTTGAGCCACTCCTTTGTTGCCTTGGCCGTGTGTTTTGGGTCATTGTAATGCTGGAATACCCATCCATGACCCATTTTCAATTCCCTGGCTGAGGGAAGGAGGTTCTCACCCAAGATTTGAAGATACATGGCCCCATCCATTGTCCCTTTGATGCGGTGAAGTTGTCCTGTCCCCTTAGCAGAAAAACACCCCAAAGCATAATGTTTCCACCTCCATGTTTGACGGTGGGGATGGTGTTCTTGGGGTCATAGGCAGCATTCCTCCTCCTCCAAACACGGCGAGTTGAGTTGATGCCAAAGAGCTCCATTTTGGTCTCATCTGACCACAACACTTTCACCCAGTTGTCCTCTGAATCATTCAGATGTCCATTGGCAAACTTCAGACGGGCATGTATATGTGCTTTCTTGAGCCGGGGGACCTTGCGGGCGCTGCAGGATTTCAGTCCTTCACGGTGTAGTGTGTTACCAATTGTTTTCTTGGTGACTATGGTCCCAGCTGCCTTGAGATCATTGACAAGATCCTCATGATCATTGTAACTCCACGAGGTGAGATCTTGCATGGAGCCCCAGGCTGAGGGAGATTGACAGTTCTTTTGTGTTTCTTCCATTTGCAAATAATCGCACCAACTGTTGTCACCTTCTCACCAAGCTGCTTGGCGATGGTCTTGTAGCCCATTCCAGCCTTGTGTAGGTCTACAATCTTGTCCCTGAAATCCTTGGAGAGCTCTTTGGTCTTGGCCATGGTGGAGAGTTTGGAATCTGATTGATTGATTGCTTCTGTGGACAGGTGTCTTTTATACAGGTAACAAGCTGAGCTTAGGAGCACTCCCTTTAAGAGTGTGCTCCTAATCTCAGCTCGTTACCTGTATAAAAGACACCTGGGAGCCAGAAATCTTTCTGATTGAGAGGGGGTCAAATACTTATTTCCCTCATTAAAATGCAAATCAATTTATAACATTTTTGACATGCGCTTTCTGGATTTTTGTTGTTGTTATTCTGTCTCTCACTGTTCAAATCAACCATCCATTAAAATTATAGACTGATCATTTCTTTGTCAGTGGGCAAACGTACAAAATCAGCAGGGGATCAAATACTTTTGTCCCTCACTGTAAGTATCTATCACAGCAGCTCACAAAGCTCTCTGGCCTTCTCCTTTTCTGCAAAGTTCATCGCCTCTTACAATTTAAAATAAATGAAGTAAAGGAGGTGGCTACAATACACTCACAACACATTTCTACATACTCTGTGTGTGTGTGTGTGTGTGTGTGTGTGTGTGTGTGTGTGTGTGTGTGTGTGTGTGTGTGTGTGTGTGTGTGTGTGTGTGTGTGTGTGTGTGTGTGTGTGTGTGTGTGTGTGTGGTGTGTGTGTGTGTGTGTGTGTGAGTGACAGGGGCTATCTGTCTGTTTGTCTGGGAAGTGTCACCTCACAGGAGATTACTGTGTCTTCTTTCATGAAGCTAACAGGATTAATACAGATTTAAGGATTTAGTAAATTTGATGCTAAATGTTGGCAGGCAAATGTTGGCAGCCTTTTCACCAGAGCCCAGTGGGCCCTGATCAAACGTAGTGAATTAATTAGGGAATAGGGTGCCTTTTGGGATGTAGACTACATACTTCTGCTGAATTTATCTCTGCTTGGAATGCTGCCAGGACACTAGTTGATATTGAATAAACTCATAAATCAGAATCGGAGATAACCCAGTTATAACACATCGTCTGTCCTGTACTGGATAACATTAATAATCAAGCCGTTTATATACTGTACATTGTAGTTCATACCATCATGGCCACCTAATAAAAAATAAACCAAATATTGAACCTTTATTTTATCAGGGAGTAATACTGAGACCAAGGTCTCTTTTACAGATGAGCCCTGAATTATATAAATTACAGAAAGTACACACATCAAAATATAAATACAAATTGCAAGCAGAAAGAAAAACACGGTCATAAAGAACCAACACATTCATCAGTAATAAGGTCATCAATCAACTTTCTGAATTGACCTAGAGGCACCAGAACATCAAATGTAAGAACATTTTGGAGATTGTTCCACAAATAAGGTGCAAGAATACTGAAAGCTGATTTACCTAATCAGCCCCAGCTTCCAATTGGCTCATTCATCACCTTCCTCTGCCCTGTAATTATTCCCCAGGTTGTTGTTGTAAATGAGAATGTGTTCTCAGTCAACTTACCTGGTAAAATAAGGGTAAAAAATGTATAATTATAATAAAATAAAAAACATCCACAATCACCCGACCTCAACCCAATTGAGATGGTTTAGGATGAGTTGGACCACAGAGTGAAGGAAAAGCAGATAACTCATAGCCCTAATTTAACTAGGCAAGTCAGTTAAGAACAAAATATTATTTACAATTCCCTCTCCATCCGTCGTTCCCGCAATCGCCCATCAATGCGGATGGTCAAAGCGATGAGGGAGTCAAGATCCGTGGGCAACTCCTGAGCCGCAAGCTCGTCCTTAACCTCCTCCGAGACGCCGTGCAGGAACATGTTGAACAATGCTTCCGGGTTCCACGCACTCTACGCTGCCAATGTGTAGAAATCCACCGCATAGCCGGCCACTGTGCGGGCATCCTGCCGGAGCTAGATTAGCTTCCGGGCAGCTTCTATCCCGGAGAGCGGGGCATCAAAAACCTTCTTCACCTTCCTCGGTACCGGACGGCAGGCAGGCTCAGGGTCAGGAACAGGCAAGGGTAAAAACCGGGAGGGCAAGAAAAGAGAGACTAGAAAAAGCAAGAGGTGATACACAAAATGCTGGTTGACTTGAGCGAACTAGATGAACTGGCAACAGACCAACAGAGAACACAGGTATAAATACACAGGGGATAATGGAGACGATGGGCGAGGTGATTGTCTCCTAGAGGGAGGTGGAGACAATCACAAAGACAAGTGAAACAGATCAGGGTTTGACACCCTCTGCTGATCCTCAACACAGCGGGCCCACAAGGGTGCGTGCTCAGCCCCCTCCTGTACTCCCTGTTCACCCATGACTGCGTGGCCAAGCACTCCTCCAACTCAATCATCAAGTTTACAGATGACACAACAGTAGTAGGCCTGATTTCCAACAATGATGAGACAGCCTACAGGGAGGAGGTGAGGGCCCTGGCGGAGTGGTGCCAGGAAAATAACCTCTCCCGCAACGTCAACAAAATGAAGGAGCTGATCATCGACTTCAGGAGACAGCACAGGGAGCACATCTCCATCCACATCGACGGGATCGCAGTGGAGAAGGTAAAAGCTTCCTCGGCTTACACATCATTGACAATCTGAAATGGTCCACAGACAGTGTGGTGAAGAAGGCGCAACAGCGCCTCTTCAACCTCAGGGGGCTGAAGAAATTTGGCTTGGCCCCTGAGACCCACATAAACTTTTACAGATGCATCATTGAGAGCATCCTGTCGGGCTGTATTCAATCATGGCCTGGGCTGATCTAGTGGTTGTGGCCACTGCCTTCAGCATGCAAATATAGGCCTACCATGTCTGCATGGGTTTGATTCAGGCCCATGCCCTTCTGGCACAAATAATTCCTGATTGACTTGATTTAGTAAAACATTTCAATATGGACTATCCAGGGATATATTTCCCCAGATCTAGATAAGAAATGACCATACCAGAAACTTGTATTGAAAGACAGTTGTATTTATCCTCTCTAGGGTATGTGGGACGAAATCGTCCCACCTAGTCAACAGCCAGTGGAATCGAGTGGCGCGATATTCAAATACCTTAAAAATGCTATTACTTCAATTTCTCAAACATATGACTATTTTACACCATTTTAAAGACAAGACGCTCCTTTATCTAACCACATTGTCCGATTTCAAAAAGGCTTTACAACGAAAGCAAAACATTAGATTATGTCAGGAGAGTACCCAGCCAGAAATAATCACACACCCATTTTTCAAGCTAGCATATGATGTCACAAAAACCAAAACGACAGCTAAATGCAGCACTAACCTTTGATGATCTTCATCAGATGACACTCCTAGGACATTATGTTATACAATACGTGCATGTTTTGTTCAATCAAGTTCATATTTATATCAAAAACCAGCTTTTTACATTAGCATGTGACGTTCAGAACTAGCAAACATACCGAAAACTTCCGGTAAATTTACTAAATTACTCACGATAAACGTTCACAAAAAACATAACAATTATTTTAAGAATTATAGATACAGAACTCCTTTATGCAATCGCGGTGTCAGATTTTAAAATAGCTTTTCGGCAAAAGCACATTTTGCAATATTCTGAGTAGATAGCTCGCCATCACGGGCTAGCTAATTTGACACCCACCAAGTTTGGCGTTCACTAAACTCAGAATTACTATAAGAAAAATTGGATTACCTTTGCTGTTCTTCGTCAGAATACACTCCCAGGACTTCTACTTTATCCACAAATGTTGTTTTGGTTCAAAATAATCCATAGTTATGTTCAAATATCCTCTGTTTTGTTCTTGCGTTCAAGACACTATCCGAACGGTGACGCGCGGATGCATGTCGTGACAAAAAAATGTCTAAATATTCCATTACCGTACTTCGAAGCATGTCAAACGCTGTTTAAAATCAATTTTTGTGCGATTTTTCTCGTAAAATAGCGATAATATTCCGACCGGGAGACGTCTTTTTCGTTCAAAGACTGAAAATGTAAAATGGACTCTTCACGTGCACGCGCACACCCGTCTCATTGTTCTCTGATCGACCACTATCCAAATGCGCTACTGTTTTTCAGCCAGGGACTGCAAAGTCATCATTCAACGTTCTGGCGCCTTCTGAGAGCCTATGGGAGCCTTAGAAAGTGTCACGTTACAGCAGAGATCCTCTGTTTTCGATAAAGAGGGTATAGAAGGCCAAGAAATGGTCAGAGAGGGCACTTCCTGTACAGAATCTTCTCAGGTTTTGGCCTGCCATATGAGTTCTGTTATACTCACAGACACCATTCAAACAGTTTTAGAAACTTTAGGGGGTTTTCTATCCAAATGGGCAGTAGTAATAACCAGATTAAATCGGGTACGTTTTTTATCCGGATGTGAAAATACTGCCCCCTACCCTAGAGAGGTTAATGGATAACAACTGTTCAAAAAGGACTACGTTTTTCCAATGATAATACCAACCAGAAGGAAAACATATCTTGAATGACTGGAGTGATAATGAGGTGAACAATAATGGTTGCAATTGAGATCAGCTGTGAGGGTGAATTTTGCTTGCATTGATGGTTTAACGAGCCATCAACTGGCGATAATCTAGTAACATCAACTGCTGCAATAGGACCCTTGTTATTTGATTATTTTCCAGTATGTTCCGTAGGCTAACCGTTAGCCTATCCATTGTCACATAGTGAAAGGTATGAAAACCGAGGCTACTGTTTGAGTTTCTCTGGCTGAGTTAATAAGCTGATTGGGCCATCAGTTGATTGACAGAATTAGGCCTTCAGTTGAAGGATAAACTTTCCCCCAGAGTGGATGCTTGCCCGTGTTTAATAGTTAGTCTATGAATAATTAGTCAGAATAGTTATGGTCTTTGGTGTGGATGGCCCTTACAGTAGGTGAGAATTCCATTGCTAAACTGTTATGCGCCGGCTACAGTGGCATAGGCCTACTGTAGTCTACTTTCAGTTTGATGCAGGCATTTGAAGTCATCCTTGTTGTGGACTGAAAGCCTACATTGTGTGGCTTTAATATTTCATTTTGTAAAGCTGGCAAAATGTTGCTGCATTGGCGCATATCCAAAGACGATTTCGTTGAGCTGAGACACTTCTTTGATGTGTAAATTATTAGACTATTTGTTTTACTTCCTGAAAACATTGAAACAAATGCAGTTAACTTGTGGGGTTAATGTAGGCTATAGCAGTGGTGTAGTGGAGGGTATATGCAGGTTTAGGCTAGGCCATATACCCACTTATTTTTCAGTGGGCATTGCATATGCTTGCTTCGTAATCCCCATGATGCGTATCATAGTAGTGTACTGTAGGTATACGCCGTATCAATTAATAGGGCTGATGGAACAGATCAGAATGTTTCGATTAAAATGTTGATAAACACTTATTTCTTCACATGTGCACATGGTGGTAGGCCTAACTGTGAATGTTCCATAATGGAATTTGCAGGGAAAAACTGTTCTAAAATGCACAACGCACAAGCGAGCGGTGTCATGGACAGAGATGGAAATATCCGTAAAAAAAATGTAATAGGGGAGATCTAAAGATGCAACAAGTATCATGGGATGTTAATGTGGCTAGGATAATGCCTGCTAGACAACGAAATAAAGTTTAAATAAAACCAATAGAACAGGAGAAACCAAGTTCCTATGGTGGGATTTTGACTATAGGCTACTTTAAAGCAAGGTAAGACATGCCTCATAATATGAAGTAAAACGTCCAGGTTTCAAACAATTAAGGAACAGGAGAAATATGTTGATGCTAATGGTAGACCTAACTGTCTCCTCGTGGATAGATAGAAAGACTTTCCCGAAAACCTTCTCAATTAAATGTTAACCAGCCTGCTTACCTGACAGAATGATATCATAATTATTTTTCATCAATCCAGTGTCCATTTGTTTTGCAAACTCCATCTCGTGTGCTACAGAAACACTGCTAACCAAACAACAATGCTAGGTGCCTGCACTTGAATTGATGGGTAACTACAATCAAATGTTTTCCCAGACCTCAAAAGTGGTTTCCTAATGTGGATTAAGAATTTTTGTGAATTTAGAACATCCAATTCTGATGATTTTCTATAAAACAAAAGTGTGACTTTGAAAACCTGACTCAGTTGATCTGTTTCAATGGTAGGCCTACTACTAACCTACTTGCACAGTACAACTTGGGTTAGCCTGACTGTGAAAGGCCTATATTTGATTAATCATTTTAGGTAATTCAGAGCGTTATGTGTCACTGTTTCTCATTGAATTTTGAACACAGGGTGCTTTGGGATTTTCTTTTTGCAAAATTAGAGCATACCCACTTCTCCAGGCACCACTACACCTCTAGGCTATAGGCTATATAAATGAATTTAACAATGAAAGATCCGATGGTGAAACTCCTTCACTCATTCATTGCGTTAATCAAAAGTGAAACAGCACACTTGCAATGTATTCAAGGCTTAAGTCCTCTGAAGTTTTTAATTTCCACCTCAGAAATCTCAGCACTGAGTTTATTTTCTATTTATTTGTTTGTTTTCTCTTTCAATGGTGGAATCAGTTAGCATATATCAGTTAGCATAGCATCTATTGTTGCTTTATATATCAGTTAGCATAGCATCTATTGTTGCTTGGTAGGTCTGTGCATGTTCTATGAATCAATTTAGCCTACCTTGTATTATTTATAATCATGTTTTATGTTGACCAGCGGTCACAATCAACATTTTATTTGTCCAATTATAATTTTTTAAGGAGTGGGGCACCCACTCCTTTGGCAATTTTTTTGAAGAGATAGAACAGTGTTGGAAAGACAGGGAAGGTCAAAGGGCAGCGGACTGGATTCAAACTCTGGCAAATGTGTGCGAGGGTCCACGGATATAACTGCTGGAAAACACAGGCACAGAGGCCAACAATAATTTATTCTGCCTATTGCTTGCATTGATTAAAAAAAAAAGATTTTCCCTAACGAAAATAGATCTACCTCCTACAAATATGTTAATTTATTATAGTCCACATAAGAATTCACACAAGACGCGCTGTAGCCTGCACATAGCCTACATAGGCTACTTGAACTGGATGCCAGTGGACCTGCAGTCTAAAGTACAATGTAGGTACGGTACTGCATTGTATACAAACACCCCCTGGCGGCGAATCTAAATACTTCTTCAGATATTCAAATCCTCCTGCTGCAGGATTATTTTCCTCCTGCGACGAAACGGGTCAAATTAAGATCCGACATCTGTAGTTGTACCATTGCCAAATTTACAGATGTTATATTCCAGAGTGTATTAAACGTAAAAGGTCAGAGATGGTAAATTTCTCCTCCATCTCCCAGTCTTCCGGCCTCCCCACAGAAGGGTTAGCCACCCCCTGAGGCAGCACCACAGGGCACAGCCTGCCTGGGTACGAAAGCAGAATGGATTAGTTTGGTCTGTGCCTCTGGTGCTCAGGGATGTTTGAGCATCTGGCCACACTGGCTGTAGGGGGACTGTCTGTGAAGCAGCCTAGTGAAGCCAGTCGTCTGTAACCTAACCTAGCTGTCGCCTCATCACCATCATCACTCCTTATCACCATCACCATAATCATCGTGGTGGGAGGTATCCTCGAGGTTAGAGCATTTGGCCAGAAACCGAAAGACGTTGGTTGGAATACCCGGAGCCGACAAGGTGTTAAATCTGTTGCTGTGCCCTTGAGCAACGCACTTAACCCTAATTGCTCGAGGGGCACTGTACAATGGTGACCCTGGTTGAGAACCCAGTCTATGCGGGTGTCTCAGGGGGAGTTGGGATATGCAAGAAACACATTTTCATTATCCACTTGTGTAACAGGACAATTATTAGCAGCCCCAAATAACAATAATAATCATCCTCCCCCACTGTCGCGCTAGCGCTGTGGTAACCATGGAAACGACCGGGCTTGTTGATGCCCTCGGGAGGTGGTTCTTGACAGAATTCCTGGGCTTCCTCGCTCACTAAAGGTCGATCACTGTTACCGGATTGTTGTTTATCTGCTTCTGTGTCCTCTGGCTGCCTGCCTGTCTGTCTCTGTCTTTCACTCTCTCTCCCTCTCTTTGTCTCTCTCTCTCTCTTCTTTCTCCCTCTCACATCCTATCTTTTCCTCACAGTATTAGCCTCGATCCTTTACTCCTAGGATGAAGTCCCATAAGTCAATGAACACTGAACATAGTGATTGTAGCATGAGGTATTGAACACTGAACATAGTGGTTGTAGCATGAGGTATTGAACACTGAACATAGTGGTTGTAGCATGAGGTATTGAACACTGAACATAGTGGTTGTAGCATGAGGTATTGAACACTGAACATAGTGGTTGTAGCATGAGGTATTGAACACTGAACATAGTGGTTGTAGCATGAGGTATTGAACAGAAAATAACCTAAAACTGTTTCTTTACACTCAGTGAATCATGGGCTGACTCCAGCTCACTGGCTGCCAGCTGTGGATTGTGATTAAACATCCATTTGTCAATTCATTTGTCAATCAAACTGTGAAGGGAAAGGATTGGGTTCACTCATTCAGAACACAACTGCATTGAACTCCAGAGATCTTCTTTAGCTGGCCTGCTGAACATCAGAGATCTTCTTTAGCTGGCCTGCTGAACACCAGATATTTTGTTTAGCTGGCCTACTGAACTCCAGAGATCTTCTTTAGCTGGCCTGCTGAACACCAGAGATCTTCTTTAACTGGCCTGCTGAACACCAGAGATCTTCTTTAGCTGGCCTACTGAACTCCAGAGACCTTCTTTAGCTGGCCTGCTGAACACCAGAGATCTTCTTTAGCTGGCCTACTGAACACCAGAGATCTTCTTTAGCCTGCCTGCTGAACACCAGAGAACTTCTTTAGCTGGCCTGTTGAACTCCAGAGACCTTCTTTAGCTGGCCTGCTGAACTCAGAGGTTCTTCAGTGTGCGCAGGCTGTCTTATTGTTGCAAAAATTCCAAGGTTTTCCAGAAATCCCAGTTAGAATATTCCTGTAATCAGAGGGGTATAAAGCAGGGAATCCGGAATCATCCAACATGGATATTTGGAAAACCAGGGAATTTTGGGAAAGTTAGGAGAACTTTGCAACCCTAAGTTTCACCATAGATATAGGACTGATGTATTGTCTACTGCATGTCTGACACTTACTGGGCTCCTGTTCTATAGGTTCTAGAATAGATTACAGGTTCCAAGTTCTGGGTTCTTGGCTCTTGGCTCCGGGGTAATGGCCACTGGACTCCGGGCTCTGGCCCCAGTGAGTAATGTCTGTGGCTGGAGAGGATAAGTGTGGGCTCTCTCTCCTTAGCAGGGATATTTATGCTATCTCCTTGGTCAGGACACAAATCCTGCCCCCTCTCCTGGCAGGGATGGGCTGAAGGGGAGGTGCTGAGTAGATATGACAAGCATAATGGTACCCAACCCTGGCAGGGTGGGTACCATTATGGCTCAGTTGGTAGAGCATGGTGTTTGCAATGCCAGCATGGTGTGTGCAACGCCAGGGTTGTGGGTTCGATTCCCACGGGGGGCCAGTACAAAAACAAAATTAAAAAAATGCATGAAATGGATAAGAGCGTCTGCTAAATGACTAAAATGTAAAAATGTAAAATGTGTGGAGGAGCCATTGACATGCATAATGGTATACAGCCGTCACAGACCACTGATGGATAACCAATCCCTATGAGGCTCCATGATGACGCAACAGAATGGGTTTCCTTCCCTCCCAATGGTGAAGAGGGAGCAGAGAAAAAGGGAGAGAGAGGAGGAAGAGAGAGGGGCGAGGAAGCAAAGACCGAAAGAGAGAGAGGGGGGAGAGAGAATTGGCAGAGAGAAAGAGAGAGCGATAATGCAGATGGGAGGGTGGGAGGTGGCAGGGTGCCGAGAGAGAAAGAAAGAGTGGGGTAGAGAGAGAGAACAATTACATTGTGACAGCTATAGGCTACTTAGTCACAAGTGCTTAATCACAGAATATGAGTAGGTTTTGCAACAACAGCTGGTGATTCTCGATACATAGCATAGCATAGCATAGCAAGAGAGTCTAAGCAACAGTTAGGACTTAAATACCTTCACACTTCAGCCTGAATTACCATAAAAAACAAACATTATACATCAGGAGTTTCACAAGTTCCTGAAAACAACTTCCCAGCAAACAATGTATGGTTACCTAATGTTGTATGAACGTTCTCTGTTTGCTGGGAACCAGTGAGGACGCAGTCTGTATACTGACAGGGAAGCCTTCCCAACTACCACATAATATTTTAAGAAACATGTTTCTTGGCTTGTGGGGCGTGGTGTCCTATGGTTATTTTGCATACAACCTTCCCACAAACCTTCTGGGAATGGTAGAGAATAGATAGTTGCTAGTCACACGTTATAAGTCAGACAGCATTGGCCCGATTTTGACAAAACTTGGCTGAATGATTTGTCTTGCCATAGAGATCCGGCATTTACTAAATGAAACTGATTGGCCCAAGGCAGGACCTATAGTAATATAGTCACACGCGATAGTCACACGCGATATCTCAATTGGCCCAAAGGGGGGTGTTGCGTCATTCGTGGGGGGCGACATGTTTACTGTTGCATTGTGTTAATTTTGGAAATGTTTTAGGAATGTTCTCCAACTGGTTTGACATTGGGAATGTTCTCTAATTGTTCCAAGAACATTAAGAAACAACGTTCTTTTGTGGGAATTTCAGTAGTCCAGCAAAACGTTTCTTACAGGTTTCCTTATGGTCCTATTTAAAGTCATGTTCTCAAATTGCTTCAAGAACATTTAGAAAACTTTTTATAAAAAACATAAGACTTATTTAAAAACATATACATTTATTTTTAAACAGGAGCAAAACTCTCAATATCCTTTATCTTGTTAAGTGTATTTAGATGTGTTGGCTGTGCCCACTAATTGGCCACACCTGACCTTAATTGGTGTTTTATTCTTTTGAAATCCGGTCTGTTTGAATAGACTAAAATTAACACCTTTGCATGGGGAAAGAAATATAGCATGCTAGCTCCATCCTGGTGGCGTTGTGGACTAATGCCATGAGTAAAGAACAGAAGATTATAGGTTTGAATCTCAGTGATGCCATGTCAAAAAACAAAAAATGTGTTTGAATGATCAGGGCTAAGAAAATTAATCTCCATGTGTTCTATCTATGCTTGGAGTTAAGCCAAAATAAGCTAGCAATGTAATTGAAACATTCAGTGTAAGTTTTCAGGAAGTTATTGAAAAAAAATCAAAATAACCTAGAACTTCCATTCTCGGAACGTTAATAAAACCTCCCAGAAATGTTCTCAGAACCTCCCTGCAACCTAAAAAATGTACATTCCCAGTACAGGCGCAGTTTTCACTTCTGTTCTGTTTTACCGGTCACGAAACGTATGCTTCATTCCCATAACCAATGTGAAACCAAAAACATATGTTCCCACAACTTCCAAGAAACCAAATGTGCTAGCTAGGTTGATATCATGCTATGTCTTCCTCCCAAATGTATCCATATCCCCTATAAAATTAGTGCACTATAAAGGGAAAAGGGTGTCATTTGGGACACACGTTATAATCCTTTTAGTTAATTGTTAGTATACTGCTATAATGAGTCTATCCCTTGACGAGAGATCTTTGAAATGGATATAAATCGTCGATTGATCGCCTGTCATAGATTAGTCAGGGATCATTAACGCTGCGCTGTGATTGGAGAGGTGACATTTTCCTCCAATGCCCTTCTGTCGTTATCAGGAAAAACAAACGTGACAGACCATAAATATCAACCATTGACTCCACTGAATCATCTGTGCTCATGTATTGATGGCTTGTCATCCCTGTATTTATCGATGCCTCTCCACAGACCAGACACTGTGGGTAAAATGGATCATCAGTATCTGAATAACATTTAGCTTTTCCTTATCTCTGTCTCCCTTTCTCTCTCTCTTATCTCTCTCTCTCTCACTCTCTCTCACTCTCTCTCTCTCTCTCTCTTATCTCTTTCTTTCACTCTCTTATCTCTCTCTTTTATCTCTCTCTCTCCTGTATCTCTCTCTCTCTCTTTCTCTCTCTCTTTCTCTCTCTTTTATCTCTCTCTCTTTTATTTCTCTCTCTCTTATCTCTCTCTCTTTCTCTCTTTTATCTCTCTCTCTTTCATCTCTCTCTTATCTCTCTCTTTTATCTCTCTCTTTCTCGCTCTCTCTCTCTCTTTCTCTCTCTTTTATCTCTCTCTCTCTTTTACCTCTTTCTCTCTCTGTGTCTGATGCTAGTCCTCTAGATGCAATCTGTCCCATTCAAATTCCAGTCAGCGGCTCATCTTTAGGCAGACACTGTCAGAATATGCAGCTCACTAAAAGGGGATAAAACAATGGTATATCACCGTTTCTTTCTATCTCTCTTCATCTATGTGTATCCTCTCTATCCCTCCCTCTAACTCTAACTCCCACGCAGGCATCTGGAAATGAGAATGTGTTGTTGTCGTTGTTGTTGTTGACCCCAGCTGCCTCTTCGTCACTAGAGCCATTAGAAGCTAGGTTCATTCAGTTGTTCTGCCTTACACAGATTTTAAGTGCTTTGCTTTCTGGCAGATGTATTTTTTTTTTAAAGGCCTGCAGTGCATGTAAACACTCCCTCTCTCTGTTTACATCCTCAAATCCTCTTTCACACTCTCTCTTCTTCTGTTCAATCCTGTGTACATTCTTTATCTGGAGTCAGAAGATTTGAAAGAAACTACACTGAACAAAAGTATAAACACAACATGTAATGTGTTGTTCCCATATTTCATGAGCTGAAATAAAATATCCCAGAAATGTTCCATATGCACAAAAAGCGTATTTCTTTGCACAAATTTGTTTATATCCCTGTTATTGAGCATTTCTCCTTTGCAAAGATAATTTCTCTACCATAAGCCGCCTCCAACATCGTTTTAGAGAATTTGGCAATACGTCCAACCGGCCTCACAACAACAGACCACGAGAATGGTGTTGTGTGGGTGAGCGGTTTGCTGAACATTGTGAACAGAGTGCCCCATGGTGGCGGTGAGGTTATGGTATGGGCAAGCATTAACTACGGACAATGAACACAATTGCATTTTATCTATGGCACTTTGAATGAACAGAGATACCGTGAAGAGATCCTGAGGCCCACTGTTGTACCATTCCTCCGTCGCCATCACATCATGTTTCAGCATGATAATACACGGCCCAATGTCACAAGGATATGTACACAATTCTGCATACTCACCAGAGAGAGATCACCCATTGAGCATGTTTTGGATGCTCTGGAACGACGTGTACGACAGCGTGTTCCAGTTCCCACCAATATCAAGCAACTTCGCGCAGCCATTGAAGAGGAGTGGGACAACATCCACAGGCCACAATAAACAGCCTGACCTACTCTATGCAAAGGAGATGTGTCGCGCTGCATGAGGCAAATGGTGGTCACACCAGAAACTGACTGGTTTTCTGATCCATGCCCCTACCTTTCTCCTTAAGGTATCTGTTACCACCATTTGAATCTAGATTCGGCTTCCTATTTTGCAGCAAAGCCTCCTTAACTCATGCTGCCAAACATACCCTCGTAAAACTGACTATCCTACCGATCCTTGACTTTGGCGATGTCATTTATAAAATAGCCTCCAACACTCTACTCAGCAAATTGGATGCAGTCTATCACAGTGCCATCCGTTTTGTCACCAAAGCCCCATATACTACCCACCACTGCGACCTGCATGCTCTCGTTGACTGTATATAGATGTTTTCCTACTGTGTTATTGACTGTACGTTTGTTTATTCCATGTGTAACTCTGTGTTGTTGTTTGTGTCGCACTGCTTTGCTTTATCTTGGCCAGGTCGCAGTTGTAAATGAGAACTTGTTCTCAACTGGCCTACCTCGTTAAATAAAGGTGAAATATATATACACTGCTCAAAAAAATAAAGGGAACACTAAAATAACACATCCTAGATCTGAATGAATGAAATAATCTTATTAAATACTTTTTTCTTTACATAGTTGAATGTGCTGACAACAAAGTCACACAAAAATAATCAATGGAAATCAAATTTATCAACCCATGGAGGTCTGGATTTGGAGTCACACTCAAAATTAAAGTGGAAAACCACACTACAGGCTGATCAACTTTGATGTAATGTCCTTAAAACAAGTCAAAATGAGGCTCAGTAGTGTGTGTGGCCTCCACGTGCCTGTATGACCTCCCTACAATGCCTGGGCATGCTCCTGATGAGGTGGCGGATGGTCTCCTGAGGGATCTCCTCCCAGACCTGGACTAAAGCATCCGCCAACTCCTGGACAGTCTGTGGTGCAAAGTGGCGTTGGTGGATGGAGCGAGACATGATGTCCCAGATGTGCTCAATTGGATTCAGGTCTGGGGAACGGGCGGGCCAGTCCATAGCATCAATGCCTTCCTCTTGCAGGAACTGCTGACACACTCCAGCCACATGAGGTCTAGCATTGTCTTGCATTAGGAGGAACCCAGGGCCAACCGCACCAGCATATGGTCTCACAAGGGGTCTGAGGATCTCATCTCGGTACCTAATGGCAGTCAGGCTACCTCTGGCGAGCACATGGAGGGCTGTGCGGCCCCCCAAAGAAATGCCACCCCACACCATGACTGACCCACCGCCAAACCGGTCATGCTGGAGGATGTTGCAGGCAGCAGAACGTTCTCCACGGCGTCTCCAGACTCTGTCACGTCTGTCACATGTGCTCAGTGTGAACCTGCTTTCATCTGTGAAGAGCACAGGGCGCCAGTGTTGAATTTGCCAATCTTGGTGTTCTCTGGCAAATGCCAAACATCCTGCACGGTGTTGGGCTGTAAGCACAACCCCCACCTGTGGACGTCGGGCCCTCATACCACCCTCATGGAGTCTGTTTCTGACCGTTTGAGCAGACATATGCACATTTGTGGCCTGCTGGAGGTCATTTTGCAGGGTTCTGGCAGTGCTCCTCCTTGCACAAAGGCGGAGGTAGCGGTCCTGCTGCTGGGTTGTTGCCCTCCTACGGCCTCCTCCACGTCTCCTGATGTACTGGCCTGTCTCCTGGTAGCGCCTCCATGCTCTGGACACTACGCTGGCAGACACAGCAAACCTTCTTGCCACAGCTCGCATTGATGTGCCATCCTGGATGAGCTGCACTACCTGAGCCACTTGTGTGGGTTGTAGACTCCGTCTCATGCTACCACTAGAGTGAAAGCACCGCCAGCATTCAAAAGTGACCAAAACATCAGCCAGGAAGCATAGGAACTGAGAAGTTGTCTATGGTCACCACCTGCAGAACCACTCTTTAATTGGGGGTGTCTTGCTAATTGCCTATAATTTCCACCTGTTGTCTATTCCATTTGCACAACAGCATGTGAAATTTATTGTCAATCAGTGTTGCTTCCTAAGTGGACAGTTTGATTTCACAGAAGTGTGATTGACTTGGAGTTACATTGTGTTGTTTAAGTGTTCCCTTTATTTTTTCGAGCAGTATATATATTTTAAATATCTAGTATTCCCAGTCATGTGAAATCCATAGGCCTAATGAATTTATTTCAATTGACTGATTTCATTATATGAACTGTACCTCAGTAAAATCTTTGAAATTGTTGCATGTTGTGTTTATATTTTTGTTCAGTGTAGAACGTGATCTATTGAGTGTGTTGGAGATGTGGAGATAGGTCACATCTCAAATGGCACCCTATCTCTATGTAGTGAACTACTTTTGACTACAGCCCAAGGGGAATAGGGTGCCATTTGGGACCCAGATGGAGTGATGTAGTGAACTACTTTTGACTAGAGTCCTAGGGGAATAGGGTGCCATTTGGGACTCAGATGGAATGATGTAGTGAACTACTTTTGACTAGAGTCCTAGGGGAACAGGGTGCCATTTGGGACCCAGATGGAGAGTGTGTTCTGTGATATCACATCTTTCAACTTCAAAATAGTAATTTTTGCCCTTGTGTAGAAGCCATGCTGTTTTGTGGCTGGGCTACAAATGTAGCTTGCTTGAAAGAAAATGGATGGTGGTTTCGTAACAACAAATAGCCTATACCCCTCAAACTCAACTCTGGACCTCAAAGCCAGTTCCACTGCTTTTTTTCATTGTTCCCCTCTAATCAGACACTGATTTAGACCTGAGACACCAGGTGGATGATTCCCCTCTAATCAGGGACTGATTTAGACCTGAGACACCAGGTGGATGATTCCCCTCTAATCAGGGACTGATTTAGACCTGGGACACCAGGTGGATGATTCCCCTCTAATCAGGGACTGATTTAGACCTGGGACACCAGGTGGATGATTCCCCTCTAATCAGACACTGATTTAGACCTGAATACCCCTGGTCTATTCCAGACCTCATAGGGTAAGAGTTGAATACCCCTGGTCTATTCCAGACCTCATAGGGTAAGAGTTGAATACCCCTGGTCTATTCCAGACCTCGTAGGGTAAGAGTTGAATACCCATGGTCTATTCCAGACCTCGTAGGGTAAGAGTTGAATACCCCTGGTCTATTCCAGACCTCGTAGGGTAAGAGTTGAATACACCTGGTCTATACCAGACCTCATAGGGTGACTTTAATACCCCTGGCCTATACCAGATCTCATAGGGTAAGAGTTGAAAACCCCTGGCCTATACCGGACCTCATAGGGTAAGAGTTGAAAACCCCTGGCCTATACCAGACCTTATAGGGTAAGAGTTGAAAACCCCTGGCCTATACCAGACCTTATAGGGTGACTTTAATACCCCTGGCCTATAACAATTGAGTTTTTTACTCTGCGGCAAGTCTTATAGGCTTTAATCTTATAGGCTCTGTTGGAATTTGCTTCAGTCATGTGACTGTTCCCGTCAATCTCTAATGTTATTCCCTCCTTCTCCCACTTACACTCCATCCCATATATAATTCCCTTTCCCCCTCATCCCTTCATCCTCCCCCCTCTCTATTTCCCTACTCCCCCTCTCTGTCTATCCTCCACCTCTCTCAGGTGAACGATTGAGAATCAGACCGAGCTCCTTTCTGTGAGACCCCGCCCCATGCTCCTCCCTCCTCTCAGGGGATGGCCAAGGTCCAGGATGGACACACAAACACATGTGACAGGTACACTACACTTCCTCCCTACGTGGGGTACTCAAACACACGTGACAGGTACACTACACTTCCTCCCTGCGTAGGGTACACAAACACATGTGACAGGTACACTACACTTCCTCCCTGCGTAGGGTACACAAACACATGTGACATGTACACTACACTTCCTCCCTACGTGGGGTACTCAAACACACGCGACAGGTACACTACACTTCCTCCCTGCGTAGGGTACACAAACACATGTGACATGTACACTACACTTCCTCCCTACGTGGGGTACTCAAACACACGCGACAGGTACACTACACTTCCTCCCTACGTGGGGTACACAAACACATGTGACATGTACACTACACTTCCTCCCTATGTGGGGTACTCAAACACACGTGACAGGTACACTACACTTCCTCCCTACGTGGGGTACACAAACACATGTGACAGGTACACTACACTTCCTCCCTACGTAGGCCACACAAACACATTATTTCTCTCTACATAGAGTACTTGACTTACAACCTATTTAGGACATTTCCTACCCCATATACACTCTACATAGGATATTTCCTACCCAGTATACACCCTACATATGACATTTCCTACCCCATATACACCCTACATAGGATATTTCCTACCCATTATACACCCTACATAGGACATTTCCTACCCCATATACACCCTGCATAGGACATTTCCTACCCCATATACACTCTACATAGGTTATTTCCTACCCAGTATACACCCTACATAGGACATTTCCTACCCCATATACACCCTACATAGGACATTTCCTACCCCATATACACCCTACATAGGATATTTCCTACCCAGTATACACCCTGCATAGGGAACATAATGAGTCACGGAAACATAGACAAACACAAATAAATAAAAAGTGTGTATCTAACCTGTGTGTGTGTGTGTGTGTGTGTGTGTGTGTGTGTGTGTGTGTGTGTGTGTGTGTGTGTGTGTGTGTGTGTGTGTGTGTGTGTGTGTGTGTGCGTGTGTGTGCGTGTGTGTGTGTGTGTGTGTGTGTGTGTGTGTGTGTGTGTGTGTGTGTGTGTGTGTTCCCGGTGCAGCCCTGCGATGTTAGAAGAGAGCCAGGATGGTATGGACAGTGGTAGCCTGACTCCTGGCCCAGCTTCAGCTCGACAGGTCTGCATCCAGCGCCACCCCAGCCAAGGCTTCGGATTCATAGCAGGCAGCCAGAGACCAGTCATTGTACGCTCCGTCTCTGCAGGTAGGTAGGGATCTGTGTGTGTGTGTCTGTGTGTGTGTGTGTGTGTGAGAGAGAGAGAGAGCGATAGAGCAAGAGATAGAGAGAGAGAGAGATGATATATGAGTGTTGTCAGTTTGATGTCTTTGTCTGTGTGTCCGTTAGTCATAGACTAAGTGTTCCTCTGCCTGCCTGCCTGTGTGTGTGTGTGTGTGTGTGTGTGTGTGTGTGTGTGTGTGTGTGTGTGTGTGTGTGTGTGTGTGTGTGTGTGTGTGTGTGTGTGTGTGTGTGTGTGTGTGTGTGTGTGTGTGTGTGGGGGGGGGGGGGGCTGTCCCAGACGGCCCGTCCATCGGCAAGCTTCTGCCTGGAGACCAGATCCTGGCCATCAATGAGGAGGTGGTGAGCGAGGCTTCCCGGGAGAGAGTCATAGACCTTGTAAGGTAACATCCTTTATATCACCACAGGGGAGGGAGGGGGGAGGGAGGATGGAGGTGGGTTTGGTTAGGAAGGTAAGGGGTGGGAGGTGGGTTTGGTTAGGAAGGTAAGGGGTGGGAGGTGGGTTTGGTTAGGAAGGTAAGGGGTGGGAGGTGGGTTTGGTTAGGAAGGTAAGGGGTGGGAGGTGGGTTTGGTTAGGAAGGTAAGGGGTGGGAGGTGGGTTTGGTTAGGAAGGTAAGGGGTGGGAGGTGGGGAGGAGATAAGGAATGAGTCTCTAGATTGTTATTCGTCTTTAGACTACACTATAGACTACACTCTTTGTGAGTCTAGGACAGGACAAAGCTTTGGTGGGAATGTTTTTCTCAGTTCATTCAATGTGTGAACTCACACAACACATAAGAGCAGAATATTTGCAGTAAATACAGCAGCAGCAGTACAGCGGGGATCGTTCTGTGTGTTTGAAGGATAAATTCATGGAGAAGTAGTCTGTCTCTAAGCCTCATGTGTTCCATAGAAACATAATGAGACAGATGAGTCATTGAGAACACAGAGAACAGAGAGGAGGTCTAGCAGATAAGAACAGGACTGTTTCTTCCAATGCCACAGCCCTGGTGTTACCTAACCCACTCCACACTCCTCTCCTCTTTCCTGTCCTCTCTATAGATGCTGCAAAGACTCCATAGTTTTCACTGTGCTGCAGCCTCACCAGGTAACAATACACAGCTCTCGCTCACCATTTCTCTCTCACGCCTTCTCTCCTTGAAGTTCTCAAACTCCATCTGTATCTCTGTATCCCTCCATGTCTCCCTCTCACACTCAAAGCAACAACACATACAGATCTCTCCCTCATTCCCTCATTTTCTCTCTCTCCCACATTATTGCTCTCTCCCTCATTTTCTCTCTCTCTCTCCCACATTCTCTCTATCTCCCTCATTTTCTCTCATTCTCTCTCGCATTCTCTCATTATCTCTCCCTCATTCTCTCTCTTTCCTCTCTCTCCATCATTCTATCTCTCTCTCATCCTCTCTCCCTCATTATCTCACCATCATTCTCTCTCTCTCATTCTCTCTCTCTCATTCTCTCTCACTCAATCTCTCTCTCATTCTCTCTCTCTCTCTCACTATTTTTACTGTGTGTCATGATTATCAGTAAGTACTCTTCACACACACTAAATACAAATGGTTCTATATAGTACCAAATAAGGGTTATTTGGCTGAACCTTTTTGGTGCTATATGGACTTTTTTTAAGGTTCTAAATGGAACCTGTATGGTGCTATAAAGAACCCTTTCCAAAGAACCCTTTCCATTAAAAAAAGGTTCTTTATAGAACCTTTACGGAGAACAGAGCTACACTGAGTGTACAAAATATTAAGAACGCCTTAATATTGAGTTACACCCCTTTTGCCCTCAGAACAGCCTCAATTCGTCAGTGCGTGGACTCTACATGATGTTGAAAGTGTTCCACAGGGATGCTGGCCAATGCTGACCCCAATGGTTCCCACAGTTGTCGTGAAAAACCCAGCTGCGTTACAGTTCTTGACACACTCAAACCGGTGCGCCTGGCATCTCCTACCATACCCCGTACAAAGGCCTTTAAATATTGTATCTTGCCCATTCACCCTCTGAATGGCACACACACAATCCATGTCTCAATTGTCTCAAGGCTTAAAAAATAATTTTTCAACCTGTCTCCTCCCCTTCATCTACAATGGTTGAAGTGGATTTAACAAGTGACATCAATAAGGGATCATAGCTTTCACCTGGTCAGTCTGTGTCATGGAAAGAACCATACATATCATATCTGGTTTAATCACCATATTATATTGTTCAAATTCCATAGGTTTTATTGTTGTGTTTATTGACAAGTTGAACAGCTGGGGTTCCCTGAAGAGAGACTTAACTTAGTCAACCGTTCGTATGTGAGTCTTTCACAAGACACCGTCTCTGGCCATAGTCCTACATAACATGTAATAGAATGACACAACAGACTTGATCAAATGGAATGACACACTCACTCACAGTTGCACAAAAAGAGCTGTGAACAAACAACGCCCAAAAATATTCTAATGAGCCGCCTCCCATACATTCAGTGGTGGAAAAGTAACCAAAAGTCATACTTGAGTAAAAGTAAAGATACCTTACTAAAAAATGACTTAAGTAAAAGTGAAAGTCACCCAGTATATATATACTTAAGTATCAAAACTAAATGTAATTGCTAGAACATACTTAAGTATCAAAAGTAAAAGTATAAATCATTTTACATTCCTTATATTATCCAATCAGCATAAGTATTATTCTTATTATCATTTACAGATAGCCAGGGGCACGCTCCAACACTCTGACATCATTTACAGATAGCCAGGGGCACACTCCAACACTCAGACATCATTTACAGATAGCCAGGGGAACACTCCAACACTCTGACATCATTTACAGATAGCCAGGGGCACGCTCCAACACTCAGACATCATTTACAGATAGCCAGGGGCACGCTCCAACACTCTGACATCATTTACAGATAGCTAGGGGCACGCTCCAACACTCTGACATAATTTACAGATAGCCAGGGGCACACTCCAACACTCAGACATCATTTACAGATAGCCAGGGGAACGCTCCAACACTCTGACATCATTTACAGATAGCCAGGGGCACGCTCCAACACTCAGACATCATTTACAGATAGCCAGGGGCACGCTCCAACACTCTGACATCATTTACAGATAGCTAGGGGCACGCTCCAACACTCTGACATCATTTACAGATAGCCAGGGGCACGCTCCAACACTCAGACATCATTTACAGATAGCCAGGGGAACGCTCCAACACTCTGACATCATTTACAGATAGCCAGGGGCACGCTCCAACACTCTGACATCATTTACAGATAGCTAAGGGCACGCTCCAACACTCTGACATCATTTACAGATAGCCAGGGGCACGCTCCAACACTCTGACATCATTTACAGATAGCCAGGGGCACGCTCCAACACTCTGACATCATTTACAGATAGCTAGGGGCACACTCCAACACTCAGACATAATTTACAGATAGCCAGGGGCACGCTCCAACACTCAGACATCATTTACAGATAGCCAGGGGCACGCTCCAACACTCTGACATCATTTACAGATAGCCAGGGGCACGCTCCAACACTCTGACATCATTTACAGATAGCTAGGGGCACGCTCCAACACTCAGACATCATTTACAGATAGCCAGGGGCACGCTCCAACACTCAGACATAATTTACAAGCGAAGAATTTGTGTTTATTGAGTCGGTCAGATCAGAGGCAGTATGTATGACCAGGGATGTTCTCTTGATTAGTGTGTGAATTGAACCATTGTCCTGTCCTGCTACGCATTCAAAATGTAACTAGTACTTTCGGTTGAAGTAAAAGTTAAAGTTGTCAAAAATATAAATAGTAAAGTAATGTACAGATACACAAAAATACGACTTAAGTAGGACTTTAAAGTATTTTTACTTAAGTACTTTACACAACTTCATAGCCTTTAATTATCACTAAAAGAGGAATAAACCCTTTTTGAAATGAAAATAACCATTGGGCTCAAAGGGTTCTTTGAGTCATTATGGTTCCACATAGAACCATAACCCAGTGCTACTGAACACAATCACCTCTATAGGCTGCATGGCAACTGTACTACTAGGATTTCTCATATCAACTTCTGTTTCAAAAGCACTGTGGTGGCGGCAGGTAGCCTAGTGGTTAGAGCGTTGGGCCAGTAATCGAAAGGTTGCTAGATTGGATCCCTGAGCTGACAAAAATCTGTCGTTCTGAACAAGGCAGTTAACCCACTGTTCCTAGGCTGTCATTGTAAATAAGAATTTGTTCTTAACGGACTTTAAATAAAGGTTAAATTATGCCCAAACACATAGCAGTCTTTTTGTCGCCTTTGTATTAGAGACTCATGTTCAGCCTGGCATGTAATTAAACTTTCATTTAAAACGTCCCAATTATTTAACCATCTAACTAAATCAAGAATTTGCCAAACATAACAATATGGTTTCAAAGCATAAAATGAAATAAAAACGTTTCTAATTTGCTTAATTTGAATTGTTAATGCCGTTAATAAACCCTAAATGTCTTTGTCTTTCCTCTCTTCTAGTCACCTAAGTCAGCCTTTATAAGTGCAGCTAAGAAGGCCCATCTGAGAACCAACCCGCCCAAAGTGCGCTTTTCAGAACAAGTGTCCTTCAGTGACCCAGACTCAGTAAGTACCACTGCGCTGGTGATCCTTCAGTGACCCAGACTCAGTAAGTACCACTCCGCTGGTGATCCTTCAGTGACCCAGACTCAGTAAGTACCACTCCGCTGGTGATCCTTCAGTGACCCAGACTCAGTAAGTACCACTCCGCTGGTGATCATTCAGTGGCCCAGACTCAGTAAGTACCACTCCGGTGGTGATCCTTCAGTGACCCAGACTCAGTAAGTACCACTCCGCTGGTGATCCTTCAGTAACCCAGACTCAGTAAGTACCACTCCGCTGGTGATCATTCAGTGGCCCAGACTCAGTAAGTACCACTCCGGTGGTGATCCTTCAGTGACCCAGACTCAGTAAGTACCACTCCGGTGGTGATCCTTCAGTGACCCAGACTCAGTAAGTACCACTCCGCTGTTGATCCTTCAGTGACCCAGACTCAGTAAGTACCACTCCGCTGTTGATCCTTCAGTGACCCAGACTCAGTAAGTACCACTCTGCTGGTGATCCTTCAGTGACCCAGACTTAGTAAGTACCACTCCGCTGTTGATCCTTCAGTGACCCAGACTCAGTAAGTACCACTCTGCTGGTGATCCTTCAGTGACCCAGACTTAGTAAGTACCACTCCGCTGTTGATCCTTCAGTGGCCCAGACTCAGTAAGTACCACTCCGGTGGTGATCCTTCAGTGACCCAGACTCAGTAAGTACCACTCCGCTGGTGATCCTTCAGTGACCCAGACTCAGTAAGTACCACTCCCCGGTGATCCTTCAGTGACCCAGACTCAGTAAGTACCACTCCGCTGGTGATCCTTCTCTCACACCTGCACTCTTCTTTCTATCTCTCTCTCCATTTCTGTCTTCTTCTATGTTGTTCTTGCTTTCTCAATCATTAATACTCTTTCTATTTTTCTCTAACACAATTTCTCTCACTATTCATTCTTTCTCCACTTCTCTCTAAAACATTCTCCTTCATTTGTTCTCTCTTTACCCTGGGTCTGGGCCTGTCTCCCGGCTGATTAAACATGGCTGAAAATCCTCTTCCTCTCCATCACCTTGTTTGTATTTTGGGTAGCTGACTACCTGCACCATACAAAACAGCCTTGGGTCCAACACAGTGCAGCTTTTGATTATAAACTGTTCTCCTCCAGATCGATGTCCCCTCTCTCTGGTAGACCGCAGGCTGCACCTCTAAACTGTTTCTAAGATGTTTGTTAAACATTGGACACATTTGAATTCAGCTGCAGCAGCAGTGTTACACTGTTAGGCTGGACATGTAAAGTCCCTGCTTGGCTGTGAAGGCCCTCTCCCTACTGTCTCTGAGCTCTGAAGAAGTGTCCCGAATGGCACCCTATTCCCTACATAGTGCACTACTTCTGACCAGAGCCATATGTGCCCTGGTCAAAAGTAGTGCACTATATAGGGAATATAGTGCCATTTTGGACGCAGGCTGAGTTCTCTTCTCAAAGCCCAGAGAAGTTGGCTCTACAGTCAAGCCAACAAGCTTATCTCTCATTGTTCCTATTGACAACTTGTTGTGCAATTTATGAATAACAAGTTACGCTTCAGCTGCTTGGTTTCAACATCATCTGTATGCATCCCAATTCATATTCTTTATATAGTGCAGAGCCCTATGGGCCCTGGTCAAAAGGGAATAAAATGACTAAAATAGGGAATAGGATGACATTTGGGATGCAGTCTTGGTGTCTGTTGCTAACCAGTCGTAAGAGTGGAATCAATGAGCACACAAGTTTACATTTCCCTGCAAGTCTGGACACATTTCCCTGCCAGTCTGGACACATTTCCCTGCCAGTCTGGACACATTTCCCTGCCAGTCTGGACACATTTCCCTGCCAGTCTGGACACATTTCCCTAAACTAAAGCTACAACCTGTAGGGAACACACATATGGGGGTGGAGAGATAACTGGTCAGCCTCTAACAGGAGAGATAACTGGTCAGCCTCTAACAGGAGAGCTAACTGGTCAGCCTCTAACAGGAGAGATAACTGGTCAGCCTCTAACAGGAGAGATAACTGGTCAGCCTCTAACAGGAGAGCTAACTGGTCAGCCTCTAACAGGAGAGATAACTGGTCAGCCTCTAACAGGAGAGATAACTGGTCAGCCTCTAACAGGAGAGATAACTGGTCATACTCTAACAGGAGAGATAACTGGTCAGCCTCTAACAGGAGAGATAACTGGTCAGCCTCTAACAGGAGAGATAACTGGTCAGCCTCTAACAGAAGAGAGAACTGGTCAGCCTCTAACAGAAGAGATAACTGGTCATACTCTAACAGGAGAGCTAACTAGGGAGGCTCTAACACGAGAGAAAACTGGGGAGCCTCTAACACAAGAGAAAACTGGGGAGCCTCTAACAGGAGAGCTAACTAGGGAGCCTCTAACATGAGAGAAAACTGGGGAGCCTCTAACACGAGAGAAAACTGGGGAGCCTGAACACAAGAGAAAACTGGGGAGCCTCTAACAGGAGAGCTAACTGGGGAGCCTCTAACAGGAGAGCTAACTGGGGAGCCTCTAACAGGAGAGGTAACTGGGGAGCCTCTAACAGGAGAGGTAACTGGGGAGCCTCTAACAGGAGAGATAACTGGGGAGCCTCTAACAGGAGAGATAACTGGGGAGCCTCTAACAGGAGAGCTAACTGGGGAGCCTCTAACAGGAGAGCTAACTGGGGAGCCTCTAACAGGAGAGATAACTGGGGAGCCTCTAACAGGAGAGCTAACTGGGGAGCCTCTAACAGGAGAGATAACTGGGGAGCTTCTAACAGGAGAGCTAACTAGGGAGCCTCTAACAGAAGAGATAACTGGTCAGCCTCTAACAGAAGAGAAAACTGGTCAGCCTCTAACAGGAGAGCTAACTAGGGAGGCTCTAACACGAGAGAAAACTGGGGAGCCTCTAACACAAGAGAAAACTGGGGAGCCTCTAACAGGAGAGCTAACTAGGGAGACTCTAACAGGAGAGAAAACTGGGGAGCCTCTAACACGAGAGCTAACTGGGGAGCCTCTAACAGGAGAGCTAACTGGGGAGCCTCTAACAGGAGAGATAACTGGGGAGCCTCTAACAGGAGAGCTAACTGGGGAGCCTCTAACAGGAGAGCTAACTGGGGAGCCTCTAACAGGAGAGATAACTGGGGAGCCTCTAACAGGAGAGCTAACTGGGGAGCCTCTAACAGGAGAGATAACTGGGGAGCCTCTAACAGGAGAGATAACTGGGGAGCTTCTAACAGGAGAGCTAACTAGGGAGCCTCTAACAGAAGAGATAACTGGTCAGCCTCTAACAGAAGAGAAAACTGGTCAATCTCTAACAGGAGAGCTAACTAGGGAGGCTCTAACACGAGAGAAAACTGGGGAGCCTCTAACACAAGAGAAAACTGGGGAGCCTCTAACAGGAGAGCTAACTAGGGAGCCTCTAACACGAGAGAAAACTGGGGAGCCTCTAACACGAGAGAAAACTGGGGAGCCTGAACACAAGAGAAAACTGGGGAGCCTCTAACAGGAGAGCTAACTGGGGAGCCTCTAACAGGAGAGCTAACTGGGGAGCCTCTAACAGGAGAGATAACTGGGGAGCCTCTACCAGGAGAGCTAACTGGGGAGCCTCTAACAGGAGAGATAACTGGGGAGCCTCTAACAGGAGAGCTAACTGGGGAGCCTCTAACAGGAGAGCTAACTGGGGAGCCTCTAACAGGAGAGATAACTGGGGAGCCTCTAACAGGAGAGCTAACTGGGGAGCCTCTAACAGGAGAGCTAACTGGGGAGCCTCTAACAGGAGAGATAACTGGGGAGCCTCTAACAGGAGAGCTAACTGGGGAGCCTCTAACAGGAGAGCTAACTGGGGAGCCTCTAACAGGAGAGCTAACTGGGGAGCCTCTAACAGGAGAGCTAACTGGGGAGCCTCTAACAGGAGAGTTCCCGGGGAGCTAACGGGAGAGTTACTGGCTCGTGGTCTTTCATTACCAGGAAAGTAAGCATCCCCTCATGCATGACGTACACACACCCACACACCCACACATCCACACACAGCAGCCTGTGGGCTAAGGGGGATCAATAACACACATGATAATACCATAGATCTCACCTATAGCCTAGATTAGACTGCATGTAGACCCCTGCTATACAGATATATATAGAGAGAGATGGTCCTCCTCCCCTGGGTGTATGATTGGTAAAGATTGAACAATCCCCCTTCTGCAGAATGTTTAATCATGTCTATCCGTCTCCTGGGATCAGGCTGGGAATGGGGATTGATTGGTTTGGACTTACATATCAGTGCAGACCACCTAACCTGAGCATGTGGAGTTTATCTTCGTAGAGGGAAAGAGAGATGAGGACTACATCTACTATGGATGCATCCCAAATGGCACCCTATTCCCTACATAGTGCACCACTTTTGACAGGAGCCAATAGGGCTCTATGTAGGGAATAGGGTGCCATTTGGGAAGGAGCCCTGTGGCTCTCATAATGCTCCATTTCTCTATGGTTGCGTCCAAAACAGAGCCCGTATATACTTCTGATGAGAGCCAGGGGCACTATATAGGGAATAGGGTGCCATTTGGGAGACATGGTGCTATTTGGGAGACAGACCCTGCCTGCACTGCTCTGCTCCACACTCGGGTCACACAGCACAGCCTGTTATGCTAAATTCAACCTTTACTTCTGCCACCATCATTTCCCTTGGGTCTTAGAGAGAAGCCACGGTGGACTAGGAGGAATTCTAAACTACACTGTTAGAAAAAAGGGTTCCAAAAGGGTTCTTCGGCTGTCCCCATAGGAGAAGCCTTTTTGGTTCAAGGTAGAACCCTTTTGGGTTCCATGTACAGCCCTCCGTGGAAAGAATTTCACATGGAACCCAAAAGGGTTCTACCTTGAACCAAAAAGGCTTCCACCTGGATCTAAAAAGAGTTATCCTATAGGGACAGCCGAAGAACCCTTTTAGGTTCTAGATAGTATCTTTTTTTGTAAGAGTGTATCCTGGCTGACATCTTATGTGGATACATCTGTAGTGTAGTCAGTCTATTCTAAATGATGCTCAAATTTACTGAAGGATTCATTTCATTACCTCTCATCATATTCAATATTATTACATTTTTGTCATTCAGCAGATGCTCTTATCCAGAGCGACTTAGAGAAGCAATTAGGGTTAAGTGTCTTGCTCAAGGGCACATTGACAGATTTTTAACTTTTCGGTTACTGGCCCAAAGCTCTTCACCGCTAAGCTACCTACATTGCATTTGGAAAGTATTCAGACACCTTCTCTTTTCCCACATTTTGTTACGTTATAAGCTTATTCATCAATCTACACAAAATACCCCACAATGACAAAAACGAAAACAGGTTTTTAGAAATGTTTGGAAATGTATATAAAAAAAAACAGAAATACCTTATTTACATAAGTATTCAGACCCTTTGCTAGGAGACTCGAAATTGAGCTGAGGTGCATCCTGTTTCCATTGATCATCCTTGAGATGTTTCTACAACTTGATTGGAGTCCACCAGTTGTAAATAAAAAAATAAAAAACGATTTTTGCTTTGTCATTATGGGGTATTGTAATGTCAATACGGGGTATTGTGATGTCGTTATGGGGTATTGTGTGTAGATTGATGAGGGGGGGAAAACAATTTAATTAATTTTAGAATAAGGCTGTAACGTAACAAAATGTGGAAAAATTCTAGGGGTCTGAATACTTTCCGAATTGACTGTAGCTGTGAGGGGCTATACTGTAACTGTGAGGGGCAATACTGTAGCTGTGAGGGGCTATACTGTAGCTGTGAGGAGCTATACTGTAGATGTGAGGGGCTATACTGTAACTGTGAGGGGCTATACTGTAACTGTGAGGGGCAATACTGTAGATGTGAGGGGCAATACTGTAGATGTGAGGGAATATACTGTAACTGTGAGGGGCAATACTGTAGATGTGAGGGGCAATACTGTAGATGTGAGGGGCTATACTGTAACTGTGAGGGGCTATACTGTAGCTGTGAGGAGGCTATACTGTAACTGTGAGGGGCAATACTGTAGATGTGAGGGACTATACTGTAGATGTGAGGGGCTATACTGTAACTGTGAGAGGGCTATACTGTAGCTATGAGGGGCTATACTGTAACTGTGAGGGGCTATACTGTAGCTGTGAGGGGCTATACTGTAGCTGTGAGGGGCTATACTGTAACTGTGAGGGGCTATACTGTAGATGTGAGGGGCTATACTGTAACTGTGAGGGAATATACTGTAACTGTGAAGGGCTATACTATAACTGTGAGGGGCTATACTGTAGCTGTGAGGGAATATACTGTAACTGTGAGAGGCTATACTATAACTGTGAGGGGCTATACTGTAACTGTGAGGGGCTATACTATAACTGTGAGGGGCTATACTGTAACTGTGAGGGAATATACTGTAGCTGTGAGGGGCTATACTATAACTGTGAGGGGCTATACTGTAACTGTGAGGGAATATATTGTAACTGTGAGAGGCTATACTATAACTGTGAGGGGCTAAACTGTAGATGTGAGGGGCTATACTATAACTGTGAGGGAATATACTGTAACTGTGAGGGGCTATACTATAGCTGTGAGGGGCTATACTATAGCTGTGAGGGGCTATACTGTAACTGTGAGGGTCTATACTGTAACTGTGAGGGAATATACTGTAACTGTGAGGGGCTATACTGTAACTGTGAGGGGCTATACTGTAACTGTGAGGGAATATACTATAACTGTGAGGGGCTATACTGTAACTGTGAGGGGCTATACTGTAACTGTGAGGGGCTATACTGTAGATGTGAGGGGCTATACTGTAACTGTGAGGGGCTATACTGTAACTGTGAGGGGCTATACTGTAACTGTGAGGGACTATACTGTAACTGTGAGGGGCTATACTGTAACTGTGAGGGGCTATACTGTAACTGTGAGGGAATATACTGAAACTGTGAGGGAATATACTATAACTGTGAGGGGCTATACTGTAACTGTGAGGGAATGTACTATAACTGTGAGGGAATATACTGTAACTGTGAGGGGCTATACTGTAACTGTGAGGGAATATACTGTAACTGTGAGGGGCTATACTGTAGATCATCCCCATCCTTCTCTTTCTCTTTGCCTTTTCACTCTCTCTCTGTTCTCTAAGTGGTTTTCAGACCAGCAGTGGATGATGTGTCTGTGTGTGACTGGGGCTTTGAGTCACCAACTCTCTTCACTTACTTCATTCACCCTCCTGGTGACAGTACCTCCGGAAAGAGTGAATACCGGTCACGCCCCATCTCCCAACCTGGACTGAATTCAACTCCAGCAGAGGAAACTTTTCTGATGAGTGGCTGATAAAAGCAGAATAACCTTGAGTCATCATGCCTCCTGCAGTTCTCCCTGGCCTACGTATCGACTGCACTTTATAGTCTATTCAGCCAGCTAGCTACCAATTGTACTTGCAACACCGGCGCATACATATTAAATGGATGTATTGAGGAAATGTAATAAGCTTCTCTTTGATCACAGCACAATGTATCCAGGCAGAGTTCCTAAAGCTGAGTTTTGTCCCAATTCAGGCTGCCCCGGTTCAAATAAGGTATTGCTCCTCCATTGCACTCTGGAAGCTCCAGCCTGGTCCCTTCTTAACTGCTTTTAGATGGAATGTACTTCTATCTGCACATTCCACAGTTACATACTTCCAACACCATTCAATTATAGCCCTGATCCTCTACTCTGGGGTTTAGTAGATGTACTGTACCATGTTGATGTGCGATTTTGACCTTTTACGTTTTTTTGTCTCTTACTGCTATAAGAGGCACTCAGGTTTTACAGTTTCTCTCTTTCTCTCCCACACTCTCTTTCTTTCACTCCATCTCTCTCTCTTTCCCTCCCTCCCTCCCTCCCTCCCTCCCTCCCTCCCTCCCTCCCCTCCCTCCCTCCCTCCCTCCCTCCCTCCCCCCTCTCCCTCTCTCTATCCCTCACTCTCTCTTTCACTCCATCTCGTTCTCCCTCCCTCCCTCCCTCCCTCCCTCCCCTCCCTCCCTCCCTCCCTCCCTCCCTCCCTCCCCTCCCTCCCTCTCTCTTTTTCTCTCCCTCCCTCTCTCTTTCTTTCACTCTCTCTCTCTTTTTCTCCCTCTCTTTCTCTCTCCCGCTCTCTCTCTATCTCTCCCTTTCTGCCCACCCTCTCTGTCTCTCTCTCACAGACAATGCTAAAGGACGACACTTTGCTACTCATACCAAATGTGCTGAAGGTGTTCCTGGAGAATGGTCAGATCAAGTCCTTTACGTTTGACAGCCGCACCACTGTCAGGGTACGTATACAGTGCATGATCCAATTTGTAAGCATTACCAACAGAGTGAATGTGAAAATGGATTCAAAATGGTCGCCCTCTGCTGGTGATTTGCAGGATGTTCAATGACACAAGTAATAGGAGGGTTTTGATTGGTTACATTGCTTACTATACCAATATATCTGTATAAAATGATCTCTGCTACTCTAAAACTACCAGAGATCCCAGTCTGGAACGTTGATATGCCCGAAGAGTATATTATGTTCAACAATAGATTGTAAAATACTACTCATATTACAGAGTAAGCGGTAAAGCTTCATATAGCACCAAATGTTGCTTTGCATCTTAAAGGAGGCTTGGGTAATCCCAAAATGCCACAAATGTTCCAACTTTAATTATTTATTTCTCAATTATGCTTTAAGATACAACTGTCAAATATTTGTCTTTGATCTTTTAAAAAATATATATTTTCATGCCCATTTAAACTGCACATGAAATGCAAACATATTGACTACCCACTGGGCAAAAACTGATTGAATCAACATTGTTTCCACGTCATTAAAAAAAATTAAGTAATGTGATGCTGGGGAATCAACATAGAAAACTGATTGGATATTGAAAATGTCATCAACGTAAGGGAATCCAACTTTTAACCTAAATCCAATGACAGGGGTAATTATTTGGTTGAGTTCATGTTGAATTCACGTTAGTTGACAACTAAACCAAATGTAAATCAAAACTAGACTTTGAACTGACGTCTGTGCCCAGTGGGTGTAACCATCACTTCCCCCAAACAAATACAAATATCTAATGACGTCAATGATGGTAAGACTCTCTCCATAGTATATGAAGAACAGGCCTAGTTCTGAGAAGCCCACTCCCTTCAATTCACAGTATTTTATAATGTCTGTGGCTACGTGTCAAATGGCACCCTATTCCCTATGTAGTGCACTACTTTTGACCCAAGCGCTAGCCAAAAGTAGTGCACTAAAAAGGGAATAGGGTGCCATTTGGTACACACAATGTACTATTGTAATGACATCCAGCTGTCAGTCAGGAGACACTATCAGGCTCTCACTGTCAGGCTCTCACTGTCAGGCTCTCACTGTCAGGCTCTCACTGTCAGGCTCTCACTGTCAGGCTCTCACTGTCAGGCTCTCACTGTCAGGCTCTCACTGTCAGACTCTCACTGTCAGGCTCTCACTGTCAGGAGACACTGTCAGGCTCTCACTGTCAGGACTCTCACTGTCAGGCTCTCACTGTCAGGCTCTCACTGTCAGGCTCTCACTGTCAGGCTCTCACTGTCAGGCTCTCACTGTCAGGCTCTCACTGTCAGGCTCTCACTGTCAGACTCTCACTGTCAGGCTCTCACTGTCAGGAGACACTGTCAGGCTCTCACTGTCAGGAGACACTGTCAGGCTCTCACTGTCAGGCTCTCACTGTCAGGCTCTCACTGTCAGGCTCTCACTGTCAGACTCTCACTGTCAGGCTCTCACTGTCAGGCTCTCACTGTCAGACTCTCACTGTCAGGCTCTCACTGTCAGGCTCTCACTGTCAGGCTCTCACTGTCAGGCTCTCACTGTCAGGCTCTCACTGTCAGGCTCTCACTGTCAGGACTCTCACTGTCAGGCTCTCACTGTCAGGCTCTCACTGTCAGGCTCTCACTGTCAGGCTCTCACTGTCAGGCTCTCACTGTCAGGCTCTCACTGTCAGACTCTCACTGTCAGGCTCTCACTGTCAGGAGACACTGTCAGGCTCTCACTGTCAGACTCTCACTGTCAGGCTCTCACTGTCAGGCTCTCACTGTCAGGACTCTCACTGTCAGGCTCTCACTGTCAGGCTCTCACTGTCAGACTCTCACTGTCAGGCTCTCACTGTCAGGAGACACTGTCAGACTCTCACTGTCAGGCTCTCACTGTCAGGCTCTCACTGTCAGGCTCTCACTGTCAGACTCTCACTGTCAGGCTCTCACTGTCAGGCTCTCACTGTCAGGCTCTCACTGTCAGGCTCTCACTGTCAGGCTCTCACTGTCAGACTCTCACTGTCAGGCTCTCACTGTCAGACTCTCACTGTCAGGCTCTCACTGTCAGACTCTCACTGTCAGGCTCTCACTGTCAGGCTCTCACTGTCAGACTCTCACTGTCAGGCTCTCACTGTCAGGCTCTCACTGTCAGACTCTCACTGTCAGGCTCTCACTGTCAGGCTCTCACTGTCAGACTCTCACTGTCAGGCTCTCACTGTCAGGCTCTCACTGTCAGGCTCTCACTGTCAGGCTCTCACTGTCAGACTCTCACTGTCAGGCTCTCACTGTCAGGCTCTCACTGTCAGGCTCTCACTGTCAGGCTCTCACTGTCAGACTCTCACTGTCAGGCTCTCACTGTCAGGCTCTCACTGTCAGACTCTCACTGTCAGGCTCTCACTGTCAGGCTCTCACTGTCAGACTCTCACTGTCAGGACTCTCACTGTCAGGAGACACTGTCAGGCTCTCACTGTCAGGAGACACTGTCAGGCTCTCACTGTCAGGCTCTCACTGTCAGACTCTCACTGTCAGGCTCTCACTGTCAGGAGACACTGTCAGGCTCTCACTGTCAGGAGACACTGTCAGGCTCTCACTGTCAGGACTCTCACTGTCAGGCTCTCACTGTCAGGCTCTCACTGTCAGGCTCTCACTGTCAGACTCTCACTGTCAGGACTCTCACTGTCAGGCTCTCACTGTCAGGCTCTCACTGTCAGACTCTCACTGTCAGGCTCTCACTGTCAGGCTCTCACTGTCAGACTCTCACTGTCAGGAGACACTGTCAGGCTCTCACTGTCAGGCTCTCACTGTCAGGCTCTCACTGTCAGACTCTCACTGTCAGGCTCTCACTGTCAGGCTCTCACTGTCAGACTCTCACTGTCAGGCTCTCACTGTCAGGCTCTCACTGTCAGGCTCTCACTGTCAGGCTCTCACTGTCAGGAGACACTGTCAGACTCTCACTGTCAGGCTCTCACTGTCAGGCTCTCACTGTCAGGCTCTCACTGTCAGGAGACACTGTCAGGCTCTCACTGTCAGGCTCTCACTGTCAGGCTCTCACTGTCAGACTCTCACTGTCAGGCTCTCACTGTCAGGCTCTCACTGTCAGGCTCTCACTGTCAGGCTCTCACTGTCAGGCTCTCACTGTCAGGCTCTCACTGTCAGACTCTCACTGTCAGGCTCTCACTGTCAGGAGACACTGTCAGGCTCTCACTGTCAGGAGACACTGTCAGGCTCTCACTGTCAGGCTCTCACTGTCAGGCTCTCACTGTCAGGCTCTCACTGTCAGGAGACTCTCACTGTCAGACTCTCACTGTCAGGCTCTCACTGTCAGACTCTCACTGTCAGGCTCTCACTGTCAGGCTCTCACTGTCAGGCTCTCACTGTCAGACTCTCACTGTCAGGCTCTCACTGTCAGACTCTCACTGTCAGGCTCTCACTGTCAGGCTCTCACTGTCAGGCTCTCACTGTCAGACTCTCACTGTCAGGCTCTCACTGTCAGGCTCTCACTGTCAGACTCTCACTGTCAGGCTCTCACTGTCAGGCTCTCACTGTCAGGCTCTCACTGTCAGACTCTCACTGTCAGGAGACACTGTCAGGCTCTCACTGTCAGGAGACACTGTCAGGCTCTCACTGTCAGGCTCTCACTGTCAGGCTCTCACTGTCAGGCTCTCACTGTCAGGCTCTCACTGTCAGGAGACACTGTCAGGCTCTCACTGTCAGGAGACACTGTCAGGCTCTCACTGTCAGGCTCTCACTGTCAGGCTCTCACTGTCAGGCTCTCACTGTCAGGCTCTCACTGTCAGGCTCTCACTGTCAGGCTCTCACTGTCAGGCTCTCACTGTCAGGCTCTCACTGTCAGGACTCTCACTGTCAGACTCTCACTGTCAGGAGACACTGTCAGGCTCTCACTGTCAGGACTCTCACTGTCAGGCTCTCACTGTCAGGCTCTCACTGTCAGACTCTCACTGTCAGGAGACACTGTCAGGCTCTCACTGTCAGGCTCTCACTGTCAGGCTCTCACTGTCAGGCTCTCACTGTCAGACTCTCACTGTCAGGCTCTCACTGTCAGGCTCTCACTGTCAGGCTCTCACTGTCAGGCTCTCACTGTCAGGCTCTCACTGTCAGGCTCTCACTGTCAGGAGACACTGTCAGGCTCTCACTGTCAGGCTCTCACTGTCAGACTCTCACTGTCAGGCTCTCACTGTCAGGAGACACTGTCAGGCTCTCACTGTCAGACTCTCACTGTCAGGCACTGTCAGCTCTCACTGTCAGGACTCTCACTGTCAGACTCTCACTGTCAGGATCTCACTGTCAGGCTCTCACTGTCAGACTCTCACTGTCAGGCTCTCACTGTCAGGCTCTCACTGTCAGACTCTCACTGTCAGGAGACACTGTCAGACTCTCACTGTCAGGAGACACTGTCAGGCTCTCACTGTCAGACTCTCACTGTCAGGCTCTCACTGTCAGACTCTCACTGTCAGACTCTTACTGTCAGGCTCTCACTGTCAGGCTCTCACTGTCAGACTCTCACTGTCAGGCTCTCACTGTCAGGAGACACTGTCAGACTCTCACTGTCAGGAGACACTGTCAGGCTCTCACTGTCAGGCTCTCACTGTCAGACTCTCACTGTCAGGAGACACTGTCAGACTCTCAGTGTCAGGCTCTCACTGTCAGGCTCTCACTGTCAGGCTCTCACTGTCAGGAGACACTGTCAGGCTCTCACTGTCAGGCTCTCACTGTCAGGCTCTCACTGTCAGACTCTCACTGTCAGGCTCTCACTGTCAGACTCTCACTGTCAGGCTCTCACTGTCAGGCTCTCACTGTCAGGCTCTCACTGTCAGACTCTCACTGTCAGACTCTCACTGTCAGGAGACACTGTCAGGCTCTCACTGTCAGGAGACACTGTCAGGCTCTCACTGTCAGACTCTCACTGTCAGACTCTCACTGTCAGGCTCTCACTGTCAGGAGACACTGTAAGGCTCTCACTGTCAGGAGACACTGTCAGACTCTCACTGTCAGGCTCTCACTGTCAGACTCTCACTGTCAGGCTCTCACTGTCAGGAGACACTGTCAGGCTCTCACTGTCAGGAGACACTGTCAGACTCTCACTGTCAGGCTCTCACTGTCAGACTCTCACTGTCAGGCTCTCACTGTCAGGAGACACTGTCAGGCTCTCACTGTCAGACTCTCACTGTCAGGACTCTCACTGTCAGACTCTCACTGTCAGGCTCTCACTGTCAGGCTCTCACTGTCAGACTCTCACTGTCAGGCTCTCACTGTCAGGCTCTCACTGTCAGACTCTCACTGTCAGACTCTCACTGTCAGGAGACACTGTCAGGCTCTCACTGTCAGGAGACACTGTCAGGCTCTCACTGTCAGGCTCTCACTGTCAGGCTCTCACTGTCAGACTCTCACTGTCAGGCTCTCACTGTCAGACTCTCACTGTCAGGAGACACTGTCAGGCTCTCACTGTCAGACTCTCACTGTCAGGCTCTCACTGTCAGGCTCTCACTGTCAGACTCTCACTGTCAGGCTCTCACTGTCAGGCTCTCACTGTCAGACTCTCACTGTCAGGCTCTCACTGTCAGGCTCTCACTGTCAGACTCTCACTGTCAGGCTCTCACTGTCAGGCAGGCTCTCACTGTCAGGAGACACTGTCAGACTCTCACTGTCAGGAGACACTGTCAGGCTCTCACTGTCAGACTCTCACTGTCAGGCTCTCACTGTCAGACTCTCACTGTCAGACTCTTACTGTCAGGCTCTCACTGTCAGGCTCTCACTGTCAGACTCTCACTGTCAGGCTCTCACTGTCAGGAGACACTGTCAGACTCTCACTGTCAGGAGACACTGTCAGGCTCTCACTGTCAGGCTCTCACTGTCAGACTCTCACTGTCAGGAGACACTGTCAGACTCTCAGTGTCAGGCTCTCACTGTCAGGCTCTCACTGTCAGGCTCTCACTGTCAGGAGACACTGTCAGGCTCTCACTGTCAGGCTCTCACTGTCAGGCTCTCACTGTCAGACTCTCACTGTCAGGCTCTCACTGTCAGACTCTCACTGTCAGGCTCTCACTGTCAGGAGACACTGTCAGGCTCTCACTGTCAGGCTCTCACTGTCAGGCTCTCACTGTCAGACTCTCACTGTCAGGCTCTCACTGTCAGGCTCTCACTGTCAGACTCTCACTGTCAGGCTCTCACTGTCAGACTCTCACTGTCAGGCTCTCACTGTCAGGCTCTCACTGTCAGACTCTCACTGTCAGGCTCTCACTGTCAGACTCTCACTGTCAGACTCTTACTGTCAGGCTCTCACTGTCAGGCTCTCACTGTCAGACTCTCACTGTCAGGCTCTCACTGTCAGGAGACACTGTCAGACTCTCACTGTCAGGAGACACTGTCAGGCTCTCACTGTCAGGCTCTCACTGTCAGACTCTCACTGTCAGGAGACACTGTCAGACTCTCAGTGTCAGGCTCTCACTGTCAGGCTCTCACTGTCAGGCTCTCACTGTCAGGCTCTCACTGTCAGGCTCTCACTGTCAGGCTCTCACTGTCAGACTCTCACTGTCAGGCTCTCACTGTCAGACTCTCACTGTCAGGCTCTCACTGTCAGGCTCTCACTGTCAGGCTCTCACTGTCAGACTCTCACTGTCAGGAGACACTGTCAGGCTCTCACTGTCAGGAGACACTGTCAGGCTCTCACTGTCAGACTCTCACTTTCAGACTCTCACTGTCAGGCTCTCACTGTCAAGAGACACTGTCAGGCTCTCACTGTCAGGAGACACTGTCAGACTCTCACTGTCAGGCTCTCACTGTCAGACTCTCACTGTCAGGCTCTCACTGTCAGGAGACACTGTCAGGCTCTCACTGTCAGACTCTCACTATCAGGCTCTCACTGTCAGACTCTCACTGTCAGACTCTCACTGTCAGGCTCTCACTGTCAGGCTCTCACTGTCAGACTCACACTGTCAGACTCTCACTGTCAGGCTCTCACTGTCAGACTCTCACTATCAGGCTCTCACTGTCAGGCTCCAACTATCAGGCTCTCACTGTCAGACTCTCACTGTCAGGAGACACTGTCAGGCTCTCACTGTCAGGCTCTCACTGTCAGGCTCTCACTGTCAGACTCTCACTGTCAGGCTCTCACTGTCAGGCTCTCACTGTCAGACTCTCACTGTCAGGCTCTCACTGTCAGGACTCTCACTGTCAGGAGACACTGTCAGACTCTCACTGTCAGGAGACACTGTCAGGCTCTCACTGTCAGACTCTCACTGTCAGGCTCTCACTGTCAGACTCTCACTGTCAGACTCTTACTGTCAGGCTCTCACTGTCAGGCTCTCACTGTCAGACTCTCACTGTCAGGCTCTCACTGTCAGGAGACACTGTCAGACTCTCACTGTCAGGAGACACTGTCAGGCTCTCACTGTCAGGCTCTCACTGTCAGACTCTCACTGTCAGGAGACACTGTCAGACTCTCAGCTGTCAGGCTCTCACTGTCAGGCTCTCACTGTCAGGCTCTCACTGTCAGGAGACACTGTCAGGCTCTCACTGTCAGGCTCTCACTGTCAGGCTCTCACTGTCAGGCTCTCACTGTCAGGCTCTCACTGTCAGACTCTCACTGTCAGGCTCTCACTGTCAGGCTCTCACTGTCAGGCTCTCACTGTCAGACTCTCACTGTCAGGCTCTCACTGTCAGGAGACACTGTCAGGCTCTCACTGTCAGGAGCTCTCACTGTCAGACTCTCACTGTCAGGCTCTCACTGTCAGACTCTCACTGTCAGGCTCTCACTGTCAGGAGACACTGTCAGACTCTCACTGTCAGGCTCTCACTGTCAGACTCTCACTGTCAGGCTCTCACTGTCAGGAGACACTGTCAGGCTCTCACTGTCAGGCTCTCACTGTCAGGCTCTCACTGTCAGGCTCTCACTGTCAGGCTCTCACTGTCAGGAGACACTGTCAGGCTCTCACTGTCAGGCTCTCACTGTCAGGAGACACTGTCAGGCTCTCACTGTCAGGCTCTCACTGTCAGGCTCTCACTGTCAGACTCTCACTGTCAGGCTCTCACTGTCAGGCTCTCACTGTCAGGCTCTCACTGTCAGGACTCTCACTGTCAGACTCTCACTGTCAGGAGACACTGTCAGGCTCTCACTGTCAGGAGACACTGTCAGGCTCTCACTGTCAGACTCTCACTTTCAGACTCTCACTGTCAGGCTCTCACTGTCAGGAGACACTGTAAGGCTCTCACTGTCAGGAGACACTGTCAGACTCTCACTGTCAGGCTCTCACTGTCAGACTCTCACTGTCAGGCTCTCAATGTCAGGAGACACTGTCAGGCTCTCACTGTCAGACTCTCACTATCAGGCTCTCACTGTCAGACTCTCACTGTCAGACTCTCACTGTCAGGCTCTCACTGTCAGGCTCTCACTGTCAGACTCACACTGTCAGACTCTCACTGTCAGGCTCTCACTGTCAGACTCTCACTGTCAGACTCTCACTGTCAGGCTCTCACTATCAGGCTCTCACTGTCAGGCTCTCACTCTCAGGCTCTCACTGTCAGGAGACACTGTCAGGCTCTCACTGTCAGACTCTCACTGTCAGACTCTCACTGTCAGGCTCTCACTGTCAGGCTCTCACTGTCAGGCTCTCACTGTCAGACTCTCACTGTCAGGCTCTCACTGTCAGGCTCTCACTGTCAGTCTCTCACTGTCAGGAGACACTGTCAGGCTCTCACTGTCAGGAGACACTGTCAGACTCTCACTGTCAGGCTCTCACTGTCAGACTCTCACTGTCAGGCTCTCACTGTCAGGCTCTCACTGTCAGACTCTCACTGTCAGACTCTCACTGTCAGGCTCTCACTGTCAGACTCTCACTGTCAGGAGACACTGTCAGGCTCTCACTGTCAGACTCTCACTGTCAGACTCTCACTGTCAGACTCTCACTGTCAGGAGACACTGTCAGGCAGTGTCAGACTCTCACTGTCAGGAGACACTGTCAGACTCTCACTGTCAGGAGACACTGTCAGGCTCTCACTGTCAGACTCTCACTGTCAGGCTCTCACTGTCAGGCTCTCACTGTCAGACTCTCACTGTCAGGCTCTCACTGTCAGACTCTCACTGTCAGGCTCTCACTGTCAGGAGACACTGTCAGGCTCTCACTGTCAGACTCTCACTGTCAGGCTCTCACTGTCAGACTCTCACTGTCAGACTCTCACTGTCAGGCTCTCACTGTCAGGCTCTCACTGTCAGGCTCTCACTGTCAGGCTCTCACTGTCAGACTCTCACTGTCAGGAGACACTGTCAGGCTCTCACTGTCAGGAGACACTGTCAGGCTCTCACTGTCAGACTCTCACTGTCAGGCTCTCACTGTCAGGCTCTCACTGTCAGGCTCTCACTGTCAGGCTCTCACTGTCAGGCTCTCACTGTCAGACTCTCACTGTCAGGCTCTCACTGTCAGGCTCTCACTGTCAGGCTCTCACTGTCAGACTCTCACTGTCAGGCTCTCACTGTCAGGCTCTCACTGTCAGGCTCTCACTGTCAGACTCTCACTGTCAGGCTCTCACTGTCAGGCTCTCACTGTCAGACTCTCACTGTCAGACTCTCACTGTCAGGCTCTCACTGTCAGGCTCTCACTGTCAGGCTCTCACTGTCAGGAGACACTGTCAGGCTCTCACTGTCAGGCTCTCACTGTCAGGCTCTCACTGTCAGGCTCTCACTGTCAGGCTCTCACTGTCAGGCTCTCACTGTCAGGCTCTCACTGTCAGGCTCTCACTGTCAGACTCTCACTGTCAGGCTCTCACTGTCAGACTCTCACTGTCAGGAGACACTGTCAGGCTCTCACTGTCAGGCTCCACTGTCAGACTCTCACTGTCAGGCTCTCACTGTCAGGCTCTCACTGTCAGACTCTCACTGTCAGGAGACACTGTCAGGCTCTCACTGTCAGGAGACACTGTCAGGCTCTCACTGTCAGACTCTCACTGTCAGGCTCTCACTGTCAGGCTCTCACTGTCAGGACTCTCACTGTCAGGCTCTCACTGTCAGGCTCTCACTGTCAGACTCTCACTGTCAGGACTCTCACTGTCAGGCTCTCACTGTCAGGCTCTCACTGTCAGACTCTCACTGTCAGGAGACACTGTCAGGCTCTCACTGTCAGGCTCTCACTGTCAGACTCTCACTGTCAGGCTCTCACTGTCAGGCTCTCACTGTCAGGCTCTCACTGTCAGGCTCTCACTGTCAGGCTCTCACTGTCAGACTCTCACTGTCAGGCTCTCACTGTCAGGCTCTCACTGTCAGGCTCTCACTGTCAGGCTCTCACTGTCAGACTCTCACTGTCAGGCTCTCACTGTCAGGCTCTCACTGTCAGGAGACACTGTCAGGCTCTCACTGTCAGGCTCTCACTGTCAGGCTCTCACTGTCAGACTCTCACTGTCAGGCTCTCACTGTCAGGCTCTCACTGTCAGGCTCTCACTGTCAGACTCTCACTGTCAGGCTCTCACTGTCAGGCTCTCACTGTCAGGCTCTCACTGTCAGGCTCTCACTGTCAGGCTCTCACTGTCAGGACTCTCACTGTCAGGAGACACTGTCAGGCTCTCACTGTCAGGAGACACTGTCAGGCTCTCACTGTCAGACTCTCACTGTCAGACTCTCACTGTCAGGCTCTCACTGTCAGGAGACACTGTCAGGCTTTCACTGTCAGACTCTCACTATCAGGAGACACTGTCAGGCTGTCACTGTCAGGCTCTGAGATGACTTTGATATCTCTTACCATTAAGGCACAATATTAGATTTCAGAAATGTATTTTCCAGTTCATTGAGGGAGAGCGTGATGGAGAAATGGATAGTGAGAGAGGAGAGAGAAAGGGAGAGACTTAAAGGGAGAAATGGATGGAGAGAGAGAAAGGACATAGAAAGGGAGGGAGGGAGAGACATAAAGGGGAAATGGATATATATATATACTGCTCAAAAAAATAAAGGGAACACTTAAACAACACATCCTAGATCTGAATGAAATAAATCATCTTATTAAATACTTTGTTCTTTACATAGTTGAATGTGCTGACAACAAAATCACACAGAAATAATGAATGGAAATCCAATTTATCAACCCATGGAGGTCTGGATTTGTAGTCACACTCAAAATTAAAGTGGAAAACCACACTACAGGCTGATCTAACTTTGATGTAATGTCCTTAAAACAAGTCAAAATGAGGCTCAGTAGTGTGTGGGGCCTCCACGTGCCTGTATGACCTCCCTACAACGCCTGGGCATGCTCCTGATGAGGTGGCGGATGGTCTCCTGAGGGATCTCCTCCCCGACCTGGACTAAAGCATCCGCCAACTCCTGGACAGTCTGTGGTGCAACGTGGCGTTGGTGGATGGAGCGAGACATGATGTCCCAGATGTGCTCAATTGGATTCAGGTCTGGGGAACGGGCGGGCCAGTCCATAGCATCAATGCCTTCCTCTTGCAGGAACTGCTGACACACTCCAGCCACATGAGGTCTAGCATTGTCTTGCATTAGGAGGAACCCAGGGCCAACCGCACCAGCATATGGTCTCACAAGGGGTCTGAGGATCTCATCTCGGTACCTAATAGCAGTCAGGCTACCTCTGGCGAGCACATGGAGGGCTGTGCGGCCCCCCAAAGAAATGCCACCCCACACCATGACTGACCCACCGCCAAACCGGTCATGCTGGAGGATGTTGCAGGCAGCAGAACGTTCTCCACGGCGTCTCCAGACTCTGTCACGTCTGTGTGAACCTGCTTTCATCTGTGAAGAGCACAGGGCGCCAGTGGCGAATTTGCCAATCTTGGTGTTCTCTGGCAAATGCCAAACGTCCTGCACGGTGTTGGTCTGTAAGCACAACCCCCACCTGTGGACGTCGGGCCCTCATACCACCCTCATGGAGTCTGTTTCTGACCGTTTGAGCAGACACATGCACATTTGTGGCCTGCTGGAGATCATTTTGCAGGGCTCTGGCAGTGCTCCTCCTTGCACAAAGGCGGAGGTAGCGGTCCTGCTGCTGGGTTGTTGCCCTCCTACGGCCTCCTCCACGTCTCCTGATGTACTGGCCTGTCTCCTGGTAGCGCCTCCATGCTCTGGACACTACGCTGACAGACACAGCAAACCTTCTTGCCACAGCTCGCATTGATGTGCCATCCTGGATGAGCTGCACTACCTGAGCCACTTGTGTGGGTTGTAGACTCCGTCTCATGCTACCACTAGAGTGAAAGCACCGCCAGCATTCAAAAGTGACCAAAACATCAGCCAGGAAGCATTGGAACTGAGAAGTGGTCTGTGGTCCCCACCTGGAGAACCACTCCTTTATTGGGGGTGTCTTGCTAATTTCCTATAATTTCCACCTGTTGTCTATTCCATTTGCACAACAGCATGTGAAATTTATTGTCAATCAGTGTTGCTTCCTAAGTGGACAGTTTGATTTCACAGAAGTGTGATTGACTTGGAGTTACATTGTGTTGTTTAAGTGTTCCCTTTATTTTTTTGAGCAGTGTATATATATATATATATATATATATATATATATATAGAGAGAGAGAGAGAGAGAGAGAGAGAGAGAGAGAGAGAGAGAGAGAGAGAGAGAGAGAGAGAGAGAGAGAGAGAGAGAGAGAGAGAGAGAGAGGAGAGAGAGAGAGAGAGAGAGAGAGAGATGGAGGGAGCGATAGAGGAAGAGGGAGGGAGGGAGGGAGGGAGGGAGGGAGGGAGGGAGGGAGGGAGGGAGGGAGGGAGGGAGGGAGGGAGGGAGGGAGGGAGGGAGGGAGGGAGGGAGAGACAAAGGGGAAATGGATATATATATATATATAGAGAGAGAGAGAGAGAGAGAGAGAGAGAGAGAGAGAGAGAAATGGATGGAGGGAGGGAGGGAGGGAGGGAGGGAGGGAGGGAGGGAGGGAGGGAGGGAGGGAGGGAGGGAGGGAGGGAGGGAGGGAGGGAGGGAGGGAGGGACATAAAGGGGAAATGGATATATATATATATATAGAGATAGAGAGAGTGAGAGAGAGAGAGAGAGAGGAGAGAGAGAGAGAGAGAGAGAGAGAGAGAGAGAGAGAGAGAGAGAGAGAGAAATGGATGGAGGGAGGGAATGATAGAGGAAGAGGGAGGGAGGGGAGGGAGGGAGGGAGGGAGGGAGGGAGGGAGGGAGGGGAGGGACATAAAATAGAGAGAGAGAGAGAAATGGATAGAGAGAGAATGTGAGGGAGCGAGAAAGAGAGAGGGAAAAGAACTCTACTGTGGTCTAATTGAATGGAATCACATTCAAATGTAAAATGCAAATCAATCAATTGCACTCCAGGACGCCACACCAGATCTCTTTAGTGAATAACGTGTACATTTCCATTCAATTGTACGATTTACGTCGTATAGTGACAAAGATTTTCCACCTGACTAAAATGACTATTTATTTCCCCATCCACTTTGTGTTGCATCAGATTGTTGTCATTGTGATCCTTGGTCAATATTGCCCATACAGCTTATCCTTGACTTGTTTTAGCAGACAGTCCGTTTGTATCCACACCACTGTGATTCAAGGTGAATGCATCTCCATCTCTGTTACTAGGACATTCATCCACCATCAACCCTTCCATTTAGGAGACTACAGTACTCAAACTACCTGTTACAATAGGTCGCTGGCTGCACATACACACACACACACACACACAACACACACACACACACACACACACACACAGATGCTCTTAGAACGTTGTTCATAGACTAACAACACTCATGACATTGCTCATGAATCCACAAGGAGCAGAGCAAAGAATACACAGTGGCTGAGTCCCAAACGGCCCCCTATTTCCTAAAGTATATAGTCCCAAATGCCCCCCTATAACCTAAAGTATATAGTCCCAAATACCCCCCATTAACCTAAAGTATATAGTCCCAAAAATAACCATATTACCTAAAGTATATAGTCCTAAATATAACCCTATTACCTAAAGTATATAGTCCTAAATAG